>NC_083842.1:1995342-2118816 GCF_015708825.2 Lethenteron reissneri | reverse complement strand
TACTCATTTGAGGCTGAGTCGACCTAGGGGAGGCCCAATACTGGTTCAGATTATCATCACAGGTGTTGGCCGTGAGAGCGAATCGAACTCGGGTCGCCTGGTTCGTAGCACAGTGCGCTAACCACTACGCTACCGCTCTACACTACCCCTCTCCACTCCGCACACACTTTGACACACTTGTCCGAGTACGCACACATTCACGCAAACACTCCAAACATGAGGCCGACTCGTTATATCTCTCGGAGGATCGCTCCTCTGAAAAATAGTTCCGCAGTTCAATTTGAAATTACGAGTTCGCGTTTTAAGTCATATAAAATAGTTTTTATTTAATGGAGACTGGTTCGAAAGTAACGGGTGTTTGTAAGTCGGGCGCTCGTAAGTCGAGGACTAGCAGTGTATGTTGTGACGGCTGCATTTTTTTTTTACAATAGGAGTTTTGTGAATAAATGTACCGGGTTTCACTGTTTTTCAGATGGCGAATAGTACCTCACTGAGCTACTTAGTAGGAGGGCTGAAGCCCAATACTCTGTATGAATTTGCTGTCATGGTGACCAAGGGCCGACGTACCAGCACGTGGAGTATGACCGCGCATGGCACGACACTGGAAGATGGGTGGGTTCAATCATTGCTTTGCACACAACAGGAATTTGCTTCCTAAGCGACGTGTATGTTGATTTTATCTCTGACTGCACTGCCATAGAGCTTTGCATGACGGGATTGTATGTAAAAAGTCATGTGAGTATTCAATATTCGTGGAAAACAATGTAATCACATTTTATGTAATTTCAAACGAATGTCTATAATCTAATGTTTTTTTGTGTAATTTTGTTGACATTTAAATTTATGTTTGACTTTTCTGAAGGGGTTTTGTTGCGATATTTGTATCAAAATTCAAACCGTCAATCTATTGGGCACAGAACTCTCATCCGAGCTCTCATGCGGTGGCTTTGTTATTAATTTGCCAGCCTTCATAGGTGCTCGCTAACAGCACTTGCCACAACTGTCTATTTTGGCTATACAGAAGATATTTATCTTCTTCTTTGTCCTGCAGGTGTGTGTAATTTGGATTAAATTTGTGTTTGTTTCGTAAAAAAATTGCTTAGTGATTGATGGAACTTATGGATTTGAGGCAGATTATGAATTCATAATGAAGATGACAACGGCGATAATGATTATAATACCATATTTCTGATGCTGTGCAATATGCTGTTGCATGCTAGTGAGTGCTTGTGCTTTGCATGTGTGAGAAGAGAGAACACAGTTCAAAGAATAACCAATCAATACATGTGTCCTTACACGGAAAGTCCCATATAGCCAGTTACCCAGCTAGTTTGCAAGGAGGATTTGTTGTGCATTTGCACAGAACAAAAAAACAACCACCATTAAATACCTACGCATAATCAGAGTCAGCGGAAACTATTTTCGATTTAAAGCTTTCGTGACTGCAGGGATGCATCTTCTTGGTTCTTTTGGTAAATTCACGTAGAAGGGAAATAATAAAATAATAAAACATAATAAAATAAAAATTCTCACGACGTTTCGGCCACAACACAAGCAGCCATCCTCAGGTGAAGAAAAAGAGCTGTCGGAAAGACAGCGTCACAATCATTGGGACGCTGTCTCCGTGACTTTACCGAAAGAACCAAGAAGATAAACTATTTTATTTGTATTTATCAGTGGCTGTTAATCACACATAAGCTGTTCAGTCGTATGCTGCATTGCTCATTATCTCCGGGAATTTTAAGGATAAGAGGAGTTACCCAGAGGTGTCAGCCAATTATTCCTGTCATGTGTATCTATCCGGGCGTGTCTGTGGATAAGCAGAGTTTGTTTTGTGAATAGATACACAATCAAATCCCCAAATAATGCCCTCAAAATCAATATGGATAATAGGAATTCCACTGTAGTTCGGGTTCAGCTCATGTCCCAATGTGCTTGCCTTATCTGCTTGTTAGAAGGTTCTCGTATTCCAGTGTCTGTTCCTTATGCAGGGATCCTCTCTTTTCTTAAAAAAAAAAAGCCTCAACAAGTTTAAATCGGCAACATAAATATATATGTGCACATGCTTAAATGTAGCACTTAATTTAATTGAAGCTAAGGAGGTGTACATTAGTTATCATCTATATTCGTTGCATTGAAACGTGGGCTATAGTTTGATCATCACTGTTACCATGTTCGTGTGGCTTTTTCCCCGGGTGCTCCGGTCTTTCCTCCACATTTAGAAACACGCGTTTAGAGTATTTGGCTGCTATACATTTCCGCATGATAAGCCACTTCTTTCCGCCATCAATTGTGGCCAGGAACATCTGAAAAAGAGCTATATTGCTCAGTGGTGCCTTACCTGGTAAAATAAAACTAGTTAATAGTATCTGTCTCCTTGTACCTGTTTTCCCTGTACTGTATATTCATACGATTTCTTTCCATTGGCACTTGTTGTCTTCGTAATTAAACAAATAATTTCGTGACGCTGAGTTGGCAGTGGTGCACAAGAACAAATACCAAAAGAATAACACATTCATCAACAGCACAGCCTGAAAAGGAACGTACGTAAATAGGTGACGTTTTGGGTGATCGGCCTTCTTTATAGCACATAATGTGCTATGAAGAATAGCAATCGCGCCCAGATCATGTGTTATGACAAAGGCTCATTTCTCAAACATTGCCTATCATATACTTTTTTTCGATTTAAAGCTTTCGTGACTGCAGGGATTCATCTTCTTGGTTCTTTCGGTAAAGTCACGTAGAAGGGAAGTAATAAAATAAAAAAATAAACATAATAAAATAATTCTCACGACGTTTCAGCCACAACGCAAGCAGCCGTCCTCAGGTGAAGAATGAAACACCACCAAGCTTGGAGCGTATATTTACTTATATATTTTTCCTTTGAAGGTAATGTTATTGAGGAATGTGTTACATTTGTTATTGTCTCATTGGGAATGTTTTACTCATAAACAGATTATGGGTGAATTTAAATGCAGTGTAACCCACTTTTGTTAATAGCAATATGAGTAAACAGATGACTCCGATGTGTATATTGTTAAATAGCTAAAATTAGTCGAGGGATGCAAAGGATGCCTGCAAATATACATTAGCACCCTGGAGTCAGCTCATTAGCTTTACATATTAAAGCCTGTTCCAGTGTACACCACACAGTCACAAACATGCATCATACAGCTTGAAGTCATATGGAAATTACACACAAAAGAATACAGCCACTCCAGTGACAATTACAGTGATAATTGTCGAAATGTGCAGACTCATTGTGCCAAGAGCGGCTCCCTAGCCGACTGCCACCTCTCACGATCCTGGAATGCCACAATCCATTCAGCACCTGCAGATGAACTGATGTCATCGCTCCATCTCTGCGGTGGACGTGCTCGCAGACATATTCTATTCCTTGGCTGCTACTACATTATTATTCTTGGTCATCATTAATCCGCCCTTTTAGTGACATGTCCAGCCCAAACCCACATACTTTTCTTAATCGATCAGATGATGTCATTAACCTACGTTTGTTCTCTAATCCATGTACTCATCGCTTTTCTCTCAGTATAATTCCAAGCATGATTATACCTACTCAGGTTTTATCCACACTTATCAGTTTTTGTTTTATATTTTAGTATTATAGACCATTTTTTGTGAACAATGTGTCATTGCAGGTAGTACGCAGTGAATTAAAACTTTGTTCCACCATTGGAACCTCATTTGCCAGTAGCAACATATTTTGATAATTAAATTATCATATTTTGCTACTGGCAAATGAGGTTCCAATGGTGTAAATGCTTACCCTCGAGCTCTCATACTCTGATGGTGCATTGTCCTTGAGTTGTGCGCCTTTTGGTGTCATCTGGTCCAACACCATGTGAGACTAGGCTCTAAAGAAAGCTGTCTCGAGTGTGGACCAATCAACTTCAAGGACAGTGCATACATTATCAGAGTTATGTTTTTTGTGTGCATTCCGACTGCAGGTATTGTGGTCAATGCAAACATGACTCCTTGTAAAAAAGGTGTCAGTTTTGTTTCCAGATAAAAGGGTAAAAAAACAATTATCATATTATAAAACTTTGTTCTTTAGGAACATTGCTATGGTTAATTTTTATTATCAAGTTCAGCTTTCCAAAAACACTCAAACCCGCTCTTGTCCACCTCTTTGTTTCATATTTCTTGATTTTGGTCGCCTTCGTTTAGGTAAAAACATACTGTGCTGTTTTCCACTTGTCCCTCCGTTCACAAATTTATTGTACATTACCTTTTTTTACTCATATTCTTGGGTCTTTCGGTAAAGTCACGTAGATAGGTTCAAATAAAATAACAAAAAACTACGACGTTTCGATCGCAACACAAGCGGTCGTCTTCAGGAAAAGGGGAG
This sequence comes from Lethenteron reissneri, assembly GCF_015708825.2. Lineage (NCBI taxonomy): Eukaryota > Metazoa > Chordata > Hyperoartia > Petromyzontiformes > Petromyzontidae > Lethenteron > Lethenteron reissneri. Next base: position 2,114,447 of record NC_083842.1, on the reverse strand, counting down.
TTAGCTTCCAAGGCAAACTGTTTATAAGGGTTTGAAATGGGCATAGCCCAAATGTCAGCAGCCAATGACAATGTAAGTGGTTGGTAGCCAACCCGACGGTGGTTGCTTTTCCACCAATCAAAGGGCTGCCAGGTTAAAATTAGCATGTTAGTGAGAGATTAGCATGTTGATGGGAGATCGCAGAGCCGCAACCAAGGGGTGAGCGCGTGAAGTGGCTGTGTTGGAGTGAACCCTGTGAAAGTGCAAGTTTGAAATGGGCGTAAAGCACAACTAACATCGGAAGGTGGTAGGATGGGAACATCACAGCCAGTTATGACTTAAACTGGTTGATAAGGTCCTTCCAATGATTGCTCAGTTTATACCCATCTTCTCGGTGGAAATTGTGTCTGTGTCTATATATATGGATGGCTTCATGAACGAATCTTTGTTGAAAATCCCAGCTTTGCAGACTTCTCTATTCGGGTTTTTAACATGTCCTGCAGCACATTCCCATTTTCAATGCACTGCCCTGTTAGTCTGCGAGCTCTTTCATTGCGTAAAGTCCTGTCATCCATGAATCAATTTGTTCCTCTAGGTCTTTGCTTCTGTTGCATAGAGTTAGCCTAAAATCAGATACTTGCCGATCTAGATGCTTGATGTTAACTATCTCAGTTTTCCCTGCAATTACTTTTGGCCTCTATTGGTTGTTCTGAAGTGCAACTGGCAACGCACCAGTTTGTGATCACTTTCTGTATTTTATTTGCCGAGGACAGAGACATCTACGATGATCTGGAGTTTGTCTGCTCGACTCAAGTCAATCTCGTTCCAAAAGTCACCCTATCGGTTCCTCCACGTTTTCCTCCACACCTTTAAAATATACGTTCATAGTTATTGCGATCTGCATGCAATTCCTCCATTAATTTTATGATTCTGTCTATTTCATGCATTGTGGGATTATCTTGAGGGCTACCATTTTTAAATTATCAATAATGTCCTTAATGGTTGGCTTCATGCACATGTTGTATCATTGCAAATTCTATAACCTGTTTGTTATTCTTGGTTCTTTCGGTAAAGTCACGTAGGAAAATAATAATAAAAATAAAACAATAATAAATTGTTCTTGCTGTGGTTTTCACACCTGATGATGATTGCTTGTATTGCAATCGAAACGTCGTGATAATTTTATTGTTTTATTTTTATTATTTTATTGGTTTTTTCTCTTCTACGTGACTTTACTGAAAGAACCAAGAATATGAATCCCTGCAGTCATGAAAGCTTTAGATCGAAATTTAACTTGTTTGTTATGTTCTCTACTGTTCTATTCCAATGTTCTGTGAATTCTGAATGTGTTTTGGCATTTTCATCATATTTCCAAAATCTCATTTTCTTTCATCATCAAGCATTTTGCTCGTTTTCTGTTGCCCTCCGGCATTTGGGGTCCCATAACCTGCCAGCGAGGCTTGAACAGTTCACATGGTGTAAAATAGCACTTAACCTGACAGAAGAACGGTGGTGATGTCACCACAACATTTTCCTGTGTTTGTGTGTCTTGGTCTAAAAAGCTCCAACATCAGCACCCAAGGACCTCACGGTGGTGACCCGTGAAGGAAAGCCACGCACTGTCCTGGTCAATTGGCAACCCCCAGCAGAGTCCAATGGAAAGATTACCGGTAAGTAGAGATCAAACATCTAAACACCTATTTTATAACTATGCAAAATACATTTCAAGCAGCATCGAATCCAATGTTTGTATTTACATAGATGTGGGTCCATATAAGTAACTGCATTTGACTTTCATTCTGTCAATCACAACCTTGATTTGAGTAATTGCTGTCACACAGGCTCCAGTGAGCACCCATTCTGTGTGAAATAGAGACCTATGGTATATGAAATGCAATTGACGTTTGACCTATGACCCTTAACCTTGATTTAAAAAATAATCATATGCTTAGACCTGGAACAATAAGTTGATTAAGTCAATGGACAAACAATTTGCAGCAACCTGCTGCGACCGACGGTCACGTCCCACCTCCACCTCTGATCTCGAATCCTGATGGCCCGTGCTCCCGCTCGCACATCAGTGAGGAAAAATAATAAACTAGCACTCGACGACGCGTCAAACAAATCGTCCACACGCGTACTCGGCATGCATCAGCCCCCATCTGTTTGTATGTTTCCTTCTCCCCTAGACGCATCCGTTATGAGCTCTGGCGGACAGGCTCTGACTCCCATATTAATATGGGGCAACAATCGAGAAGTACGACCGATGTCGCACTTGCTCTCACTGAAAACACCTGAATTTGCAGCAACAACGATTAAATTCGCCCCGTTGTGCCTTAGGCAAACCAGTATTCTCGTTACAAGGGCTTCTGCCCACGTTTCATCTGACCCGGCTCTCTCCTACATCGCTTCCGCGATGTTTGTCGCCACCACCTCGCAACACGCGGGCTCTCTCCTCCATCGCTTCCGCGATATCGATCGCCACTGCCTCGGCTCACTCTGTACATACTTGCACAGTGATGATGAAGATAACGATGATGTTCATGATGATAATGTTGTTGCTTATGCTTGCGTGGTGTTGATGATAACGATTATAAGTTGTGGTGTTTTTGGCGCTGCTAATGTTGTTGCTTCTACTATTGTTTATTCAGGAAAGCCTTTAGAAACTCCAATTAATTAACATTTTGTATGTGTAACGAAACAGTACAACCCTGAGATACCTCGCACATACAGGGCAAAAACACTCAAAGGTCCTTGAGGAAATGTTCATGTACCCGATTGTTGTATTGGCACCTCCTCACCATTTTACAGCCGCGCATGATAGGAAGTTTCACAAATCTGTGTCATCCACTAACCTATTGCTTCCAAAGTGTGGAGGTTTTTAGACTTGAAATGCTGTGCTGTTTAATCTTGCTGAGCATTTTTATTTCCTGTTCAATGTATTTTTATATGTTTCTGACTATAATGATTTAAGTCCAAATATATCATGTTAACACATATCCAAAGGTTAATTTGGCTCCATGTAATGTCAGGTTTTTGATTGCTGGCTTTTGTACTCTCATGTTAGCACTATTCATTAAAGCAATATGATTGCTCTCTGTTTTATTTCTAGCTCTTGAAACGTTCCTGTTTCATTGCTAATATGAATGCTGGTCACATATCCATATATTCTTGTAATATGCCTTCTGCCTCTTGTACAGCAATGCACCTACTGTGTAAAATTATCTGATTCTCATTATATTTCTGTTCACTCTATCCACCTGCTGAGTTTTTCAATTTTCTCCTGCATTGTACGGTATGCCCTCTGGCTCTTTTAATCTCCTGACTTTTGTGTCATATCTGTGTTTAAATAGTTGGTCTAGATGTGTATTCCCACCGGATTTTCCCCCTTTAAGTTTATTTGGGCTTCCTAACCACGCGTGATACACGGCTGTCAAGAATAACATTCCTTGAAACGTTTCTGCAGGATGTTATTATATAATTGATGTATATTCATCCCATAATTGTGTCTTCCTTGTTCAAATGCGTATGGGGTGGTGCTCATCTCAATTCTCAGCCATGACCCAGTGGTGGGAATTCGACATTTATATGATGGCTGCCAATCTTTCAACAGGGCAATCATTCCATAATTTATGCACAGTGGTAATCATTTTATCGATCCCAGGGATACTGGGGGCCTGAATTAACCTCTTCATGGGGTTTGTTAGTTAAATCAACCACTTTGCTCTCGAACTACCGAGCCATATATTAATATGGTACCTATTAATTTTCATAACGCCTGCTCGCTCTTGATAAAGAATTTCACATCAGTTCATCCATCTCTTATATTCTTACTAAGTATTGTGACATTTATGCTGGTTCTGGAATTGGGTCTCTTGCATGCGCACCACAGGATACATGATCTACTATTCAGCGGACGTGAACATGCAGCTGCATGACTGGGTGGTGGAGCCTGTGGTGGGAGACCGCCTATCACACCAGGTGCAGGAGCTTACCCTGGACACCATCTACTACTTCCGCATGCAGTCGCGGAATGCCAAAGGAATGGGGCCTGTGTCAGACCCTGTCCGCTTCCACACACCAAAAGGTGCCACCACACATCATTCTCCACACATTCAGTGACTATCTACATGAACAACAGCTGTGTTCTTAACACCATTAATGATGCTTAACCAGCAACAATGCACAAACTAAATGCATGTTTATATGTAATTTATATAAGTCTGTGTGCTAAAAATCGGCGCTGCATTGGTAGGCTTGTGGACATTGCAAAATATACACACAAATATTCAGAACTTTATCAATTATTTTAACGCATTTAGAAACTGCAGAGAAAAAAACTGTTTGAAGTGCTCCATGGGGAGCCTTCTGAGCCCCGCTCATCTCATCAGCAAGTGCCAAGAAACGCAATTTGTGCAGTAACACTGGAAAGACAAAGGTGTCACCGGTTTTGTTAATTGAGGCCCGGCTGTAGTTCATATTTGACGCATACGCTCTACACAAGGCAATCACAGTAGAAAGGCGCACGATGTCAGCAGATTGAAGAAAACAGTGGGCCAGTGCAATACAAATAGCAAAGTCTAAGAGTTAGCCTCCAGAGGGTTTTTCAGCCAGGATTTATACTTGTGCAAGGATAAATATGTTTTCAGACAGCATATTTGAACAGTTTTAGTGTTAGATGAGGACTATGTAGAGGCATCTGTCATTGAGAGATCCCAGGATGAGGAGTAAGTCCAGTGGATGCTCCTCTCCAATTAATTAGGTCAGCTACCTCAGAGTGAAGTAAAAGTGCTGATTCTGCACTTGGAAGGAGCCAAGAGCAAGTTGAGTAGAGCTGAAACCTCCAAAAATGTGGATGACAACCAACCCAGTGAGGGGAAGGGCAAAGAGGCTGCAAGAATTCCTGCAGAGGCTGGAGCAGCAGAAAAAAATTAACCCGTAAAAACAACGTTTTTCACTATAAATCCTTTATATGTAAGATCACCTCTTGACATGCCCCGTATATTCCCGAGGGCACTAGCGTTGACCCGTTTTACCACTTTCAAGAACCTGGCGGCTTCAATTTAACGGCTCTATAAATAGTCTCCATTGTACAGCATGGGGGCAGGTATTTCATGCCATGTGGTTAGTCAACATTTACGTCATCATGAAACGGGCGGCTAGAGTCCTCTCGTCCTCTGGCTTGAGATGGCTGCCACCTATGGGTCAGATGATTGCCTGGCACCATTAAGCAATTGGTAATTCAATATTTAATTTTTTTCCCTAAACAGTGTAAAATTTTTGAAATTTTTTTACGAAAATTAATTGTCATGCACAACGAGTCTGTGTGCAAAATGTCAGCTCGATTGGATCACAGGGAAGTGGGTTAAAAAACGACCGAAAGGTTTGCACGGTCCTAAGCAAGCAAGCAAGCACGCAAGCAAGCAAACTTAATATAAAGGATTTAAAAAGACAAAAACCAGAGTATCAGAGTCTTCGGATGAGTATTCTGATGCCTTGTAGATATTGTGTTGAAAAAATAATACAAATATTAATGAAATGTTAAAATCTTAATTAACGTGGAATATGAATTGTACGAATTAAATGTAATAAAAATGTATGTGTTAATGATTATTATCGATTAAATGTAACGATTAATTCGTATGCATATGATCATGAAGATAATTATGCATATGATCAGGAAGAATAGTTTGAATACGATTTTATTAATCCACCTTGATAATTAGTTAATTTAATGAAACAATAAATTAATAGATTATCGCATGAATCAAGTCATTATTTTCATCATTGCATTTCACGTTGTCTCGAGGTATGTATTATAAATCGTGATAATATCAATGATTTTCCCTTGAACATTTACTGATTCTCGCTTTAGCATTTATGCGTAATTATGTCAGGTCTCAGAATTCAGATCTCACCACAGGATACAATTCTCGCAATTGAGAGTTAGGAAAGGAACACACAGACCCTTTTTGATTTAAGCAACTTTAATATCAACTTACATTGACATCCAAACATACTGATCAGAGTAGAACTACAGTACCCATGCAAATATACGTACTCATCACTTTGGAAAGCATCAATGATCAAATCTCATGATTATGTGATTTAAAGAAAACAAAAGACAAACATTTCCTGGTAAAGCGGTAATACAATAATTTGTTAGTGATGATCTGTGCTATTTGTTAGATGAGATTATTCTTGGCCTGCAACGTGTACAAAGTGCAGTTACACATTCCTGCGGAGGGAGCTGGTAGGAACGTTGGGTTGCTCGGTCAATGGCCAGGGTCAACGGCGGCGTGGTGTATTCCGCAAATATGCCCGACTGTGAGGGCGGGCACAAGCCGTCGTGAGTAGGTTAAACGTTGAGTTTTATAAGGGCACCACGGGGTGACCAGCCCCTCCCCATCCAGCCCTACCCCTCCCACCCCCCACCCAGCCCCACCCTCCCCACCCAGCGCCTCACCCCAGCCCCTCCACCCCCTCCCCACCCAGCCCCTCCCCACCCTCTCCACCCAGCCCCACCCCTCCCATTTTTGGATGCACGACGGACGGACGGACACAATAATCCGCTATGGGCTGGTGTCACCAGGAGGTTCCTACCAGTAATAGTGAGTGAGTGTAAAGTGAATGTGCCATCTCTCTTTTCCCCGAAAAGTACCTCTAGTCCAACAAGGGAGTGTTGAATGGTAGGCTTGGTCCACTGCTGGAGTGTGCTTCTAGCCACGCTGCTCACTGCACGTCCGCAGCGTTGTCTGGACTTTATGCTTGATCGACCGCTGGAGTGTGCTGCTATCCTTGAATCAGCATGTTTTGCTGTCAGTTATCAGCTCTGCCACGCATTTGCAGGTTGTCTGCACACCAGGATCGATCTAGCAACTTGAGCACACTGAGGCCATGATCGAAGTCCTTGGCTCTGCAAGAGACGTAAAAAAGTAATGAAAAATATCAAAGAAAACTTGGCTACTGTCAGGGACACTTGGAGGAGTCTGACTAAGCAAGAACTCAACTCTTCTAGATTTGAAGCTTTCGTGACTGCAAGGATTCATACTCTTAGGTTTTTTCGGTAAAGTCACGTAGGTAAAAAAAAAATTTAATAAAAGTAAAATAAAAAATCACGACGTTTCGGAGGCAACACAAGCTTCCGTCTTCAGGTGGAACCGTCACAGCACGATTGCTGTATCAAGTAATACATTGCTGTATCAAGTAATACAGCAATTTTGCTGTGACGGTTCCACCTGAAGACGGAAGCTTGTGTTGCCTTCGAAACGTCGTGATTTTTTATTTTACTTTTATTGTATTTTTTACTTGCTTGACTTTATCGAAAAAACTCAACTCTTAGCGACTCAGATGGCTATCCCTGGAGTTTGCCTCTGCATGACTGACGAATATGATTTGTGTCTATTATATAGGAATTTCTACCTTATTTCGTTAATTCCCTTGGCCATGTCAGAGCCCAAAGCTCCTCCCACTGTCACGCCCTTCGAGCATTCATCAGGACAGCCTTAGTTCAACTTTTATCCTGGTTCTCTAGGCCTCTTGTGGTGTGGGAACACCTCCATTCATCTGTGAGTGTCCATGTCTTTGTTGGTCCCCTCTCCTATTGAGCCTGCTTCGCTGGGTTAGATTCCCACTTCACAATCAACACAGTGGCAATTATCTGAAATGGTACTGGTTACCCCTCTAGGTTGACTCAGCCTTAAATTTAATACCTGGTGTGGCATGTAAAGATCGACACTGGAAAGACAAAGGCGGTTGGGCATGGCTCTGGTTTATACACCCTTGAATATATATTATTTTTGGTCATGTAGAATTGACAATTAGTATATATGTTGTCCTGAATGATCCTTAGGTTCGGTACTTTAACACCGAACTTCTATAATTTCATAGTTTTCAGGCTTCAAATGCTTAACCCAGACCTTATGCTAATAATTTAGGGATAACAGTGATTGTAAATTAGAATTTACAAAAGTCGTATTTAAAACATTTGGACCTTGAGCTGCATCGTCATATAACAGTACATCCTATCATCAAAGTTAACGTTTAATACCGTGATGTTTAAGAATATTCATATGTGGTGGTTATCATTCTGAACATTTCCATTATACAAACACCAAGACTTGTATAAATAAAAAACGGCTTTGATGCTGCATGTGGCTTTCCTGACATGGGCACAGTTAAAAGCTAGTTTCCAGCGGCAATGGAAAACTGGCACAACAATTATTGATATCTCAGCTGACACTGTTTGGTGTCATGACCCACTGCTGAAGATGGCTAAAATGACCAGATGTCGTTCTACTGTATACCTAACCCATGGGATACTCAGCATTCATACTTCCAGGGTACACCTCGTTGGTAAATACAGCCGCAAGAAAATTATGAACAATGGCCTCTCAATGATTGGTAATGGTACCGTCACTATATAATCTTATATAAGTGACCTGTCATGTACATCAAATTACAAATTCATATATGCAGGTGACATAGACCTTGCTGCACAGGGCACGAAACTTGAAAACATTGCCAATACTCTTAACATGATCTTATGTTTTGATTTAAAGCATATACCTGGTGTTAGACTCCAAACAAATCCCTCCAAAACTACCACAAGTGTGTTCCACATGGATAATCATGCAGTGGTAGCCTTGTGTGCATAGACTCCACTCCAAGATATCTAGGGGTTATGGATAGAATACTGACCTTCAAGCCCTGCTGCAGAAACTTGCAGGAATGACCTTGTGCGTCTCAGCTGATGTACTGCAAACTGCAGCTCTCTCACTGGTCTACTTCGTGGTGGAGTAATTGTGCTTCTGCCTGGTCTGGAAGCTTGTACACACAACTGCTAGATGCACAATCAAATAATGCAATGAACATAATTGGAATTCTGAAGCGGACACCAATCTCAATTTCCTGTCCATAATGGCTCCATGTTCTGGCAGACATTCTGCTGCTAAATATTCGCAGAAACATGCCAACTACAAGGGAATTCACATGTTTTCTTGCCAATGACAAATAACCCATCAACCAAGAATTCAACAACGTACCATGCCGCCTACTCCAAGCCCCCCTATCCACCTACTGGCATTGCGCCCTCAACATCCTAGAATCTCACCCACATCCAGAAGAATGCTGGTGAACAGAGTGGAACAATTGCAGACGTCAAGAATAAACACCTTATTCAAGACCCAAACAATGCATCTCCAGGCTTTGCAATTCCTTAAAGACACTAGCATACCATCAACTGCTTCAGAACATTAACAGTCTGATGTGTGCATCTCTTTTATAAATGGAAAATTTAAGACATGCCACAGTACGATTGTGGCCATGAAACCCAAATTATGGAACACAGAGTAAACCACTAATTCTATACTCCTTTAGAGCAGGGGCGGTTTCTTCATTAGGGCGATTGGGCGACGCACCACCAATGTCATTCAACCACAGAGTCACGCTAGCCGTCACTGTGCCTCTGGATATAGTCCAATCAGCGTCATGTGGAGTACCGCCTCTTTTTGGGCGATTTCACTCCGGCTGAGAATCGCCCAGAGTGGTCCCACATAGACTTACATTCAAAGATGTTTTTTTTCGAACGGGGGGCGCTGCAATGCATTCTCTATGGCTTCCGGGAGGGCTCGCACTAACGTGCTTACGTCATCATACGTAAGCACGTTGCATCCAACGATATTATTTGTCGCCACCTAGTAGAATCTTTAATAAAAGAAACTTGAGTGGATTGTATTAATAGTGAGTATAGAAACAAACAAGATGTATTGTAAGTGTCACTTTATTTTTCATTAATATTAAAGAAGTGAAGTTGCCTTTACATGCTTAAGCTGTTAATTTATTCATTGCATGGGTGGACCTTATCCTTATAAATCATCCAGACATTTGCCCCCCCTGAGAGATTTTGCAGGAGCCGCCACTGCTTTAGAGGAATAGAAAAACTACACAAATTCTCTCCTGAAACCCTCACGTGGCTAGCCGACCTCGACATTGGCATTTAGCTCCTAAACATATTGCTGTACGCAAGAAAAGAATAATGGTGTCCTTTGGGTATTTGGGACCCGGCCAATGGTCAGATGCAGTAGCATTAATTTTCTGCTTCAGAATATTTTTTAAGGAAGATTTAGTATGTTCAGGGTAGGGAACAATGTTCTTCCAAAACGTTGGTGCTGCACCGGCAAAGGCTTTGTCATCTATTCCAATTCTTGTTCTTGAATAGTTCACAGCCAATTAGATGGACGTCTTGGGTTTCTTGGATTTGACAATTGGGTTAATGAATTGGCAAAGAATAACGCAATTTTTGCCAATATGAATTCTACGGATGAACAGGGCCCAAGGATGCAAGGGTATTCTTGCATCAAGTGATGCGAGATTGGATTTTAAGTAGAGGTCACAATGGTGTGGGTCCTGTATGGTACATCCAGTGCAAATCAAAGAGCAGAATGATGAAGTGGGTTTAATATGTTTCGTGATTCCTTAGTAGCTGATCTGTAAGCAACGTCACAGTATTCAAATAGTAGTCGAATGATAGCTTCAACAATTTGCAGGCATAATCGAATGGGAAAACAATGTTTGTTTCGATATGAAAACCATCTTTTTTATTTGATTTTCTTTGAGATGTGATCAGTATTGGCTTGGAACATAAGTTTTAAATCAATTAATAAACTAAACTATTTGAAGCAATCCGTTTTTTTTTCAATAGTGTTTATGAAACCCATAATAGGTGAAGAGAATGAAAGTGGATTTGTTTAAAAAAGAAATTGGATGTAGGATACATTTTAGTGATGAGAATTGATGTTGCATAAAATCGAAATCGTGTTGGAGATTGTTTGACTTGTTTAGAGATTTACCTGAAACTAGAATGACATTGTCATCAGAAAAGAGATTTAATTCTGAGTGATTTAAGTTTCATCCAAGATTGTTTGAATATGAGAACAGAATTGTACCCAGCACGAAACCTTGTTGAACGCCCTTCATTGTTTTATTATTTGAGGATGAGATGTTATCACTTTTGAGAACGGTCTGAGAGGTAGCTCTTAAAACATTGTATTGTATACTCTTTGGTTCTTTCGGTAAAGTCACGTAGGTAGAAAAAATAATAGATCACGACGTTTCGATCGCCACACAAGCAATCGTCCACCTGAGAATGATTGTGATCAAAACGTCGTGATCTATTATTTTGATGGGGACAACCCAAGGGTAAGTGGGTGGGACTAGAGATGGAATTTGCCAGTAAATGTAAGATCGCAGAGCTGGGCATACCTCCGCTAATCATGTCTGCATTAACCACAATACTTGTGGTCGGAATGCAAACAAAGATAAAGGAAATGTTATGTTTCACTGCATTGATGACAAGTCATAGCACATTATAATATTGATTTGAAACTGTCGTGACTGCAGGAATCCATACTCTTTGGTTCTTTTGGTAAAGTAAAATTAATTTATATATAATATAAAATAAATAACAATATAATAATATATAAAATAAAATAAATTTATACCTACGTGACTTTACCGAAAGAACCAAAGAGTATGGATTCCTGCTGTCACGAAAGCTTCATATCAACATTGTATTGTGTTGTCTAAACATTTTAGTTGACCAGGTCTTTTGAGTAGAATATCATGGTCAACAGTAGCAAATGCTTTTGACAAGTCGAGGAAAAGTGTACAGCAGTCATCGTGGCCTTTATCCAGTTTACTGAAGAGAAAATATAATACATCCATCATTGCTTTGGCGGTGCAGTAAGCCTCTTGAAAACCAAACCGTTTACTGTGAAGGAGATTGTGACTTTTTAGGTAGCAGTTTATTCGTGATATAAGTACTTTTTCGAACATTTTATTAATTGGTGCAAGAATGTAGATTATTCATTAATTATTACGGTCTTATTGGAGCCATTTTTATATTCTGAACGAATAAGATTGGATTTCCACTCTCACGGAAATGTCCCTTCAGTGAGTGAAAGATACTCGTACTCTTTGGTTCTTTCGGTCAAGTCACGTAGATGATAAATAAAAATAATAATAATTTAATCACGACGTTTCGGAGGCAACACAAGCTTCCGTCATCAGGTGGAACAGCCACAGCAAAATTACTGTAGTGAGTAGAGAGAGCTATGTGTGACAAGCGATTATATAGCGCAGCGGTCGGGAACCTATGGCTCGCGAGCCATATATGGCTCTTCCAGTGACGGCATATGGCTCCCAGACAATTTTGAGTTGAAAAAAAAAATCAGTTTGGAACTGATTTTAAAATACTTGTGATATTGCTTAATAATACCGTGTCTTTTTAAAGTAAACAGAAATTAGTTTTGAAGATAAATTTCACGGGTCACGCCTGCACGAAGCTCAACGTCACCAACGTATGAACCAGACTACAAGGCCATCAGCAAAACCACGCAGCACCAGAAGTCGCATTAAAAGTAAGACATATTTAATTTATTATACGTAAAAATTACTATATGGCTCTCAATGAAATATATTTAGAAATATTTGGCTTTTATGGCTCTCCCAGTCAAAAAGGTTCCCGACCCCTGATATAGGGTAAGAGGGGGGGGGGGAAGAGCCAGGTATGAGGGATGCAGGGGGGGGGCGTGCGGAGTCGGGGGGGGGGAGTTAAGCTGAGATAAGCTGATTAATAACTCTAGATTTGAAGCTTTCGTGACTGCAATGATTCATATTCTTAGGTTTTTTCGGTAAAGTCACGTAGGTAAAAACATTAAAAAGTTAAATAAAATAAAATAAAAATCACGACGTTTCAGAGGCAACACAAGCTTCCGTCTTCAGGTGGTACCGTCACAGCCACGACGGCTGTATCAAGTAAATGATATCCTCATTTATCCTCATTTACTTGATACAGCCGTCGTGGCTGTGACGGTACCACCTGAAGACGGAAGCTTGTGTTGCCTCCGAAACGTCGTGATTTTTATTTTATTTTACTTTTTAATGTTTTTACCTACGTGACTTTACTGATTAATAACGTTCTTTTAAGAAGCAGGGGGCCGGTGTGTGGAGTTGGGGGCGGGAGTTATTTATTATATGGATCCTTGCAGTCATGAAAACTTCAAATCTAGAATGAGTGAAAGATTTCAAATGTGTGTGAGGAGTTTCGAGATAAGATCTGCCACAGCCACAAGTAGAAACGCAGGTAACTTGTCTTATTCCATGGATGACGATGTCTTAATTGATCTTAATTGATGCTAGCTTAAGATACGGGACTAAACGAGAAGTAGCGCCAAAGACTTTCAATAACATTTTTAGGGGTGGTGAGAAGTGAGTGATGTGAACGGTGGTGTGGTATATTTGGAGAGATTTGACTCTGGTGTGTTTTCTCAAAGCTATGTCCTGCTGATCGAAAATGATAATTAAATACATTGACAATGGCTTCTTTTGTGAACAGTTCTTTTCCATAAAATCAGAGTTGGAAGAATATTTATCTTTCCTTGGTTTCAACTGAGTTGAGAACGTTTGCCAGAAAAGTCTCAGGGGTTTTTTGTGAATTTATAATGGTTTCATGGTATTAATAACATTTTGCATTTCTTACTTGGCAAGTATATATATTTCTTATTCTTCTATAGTTAGTACAATCAGGGAGCTTATTTTATGTTTTTGCATTATTCCAGGCTATAGCTTTTGTTTTCATTAATTCAGAAATTTTCGGATAAAACCAAGGTGGACGATCACCCTTTATTCTGACATTTTTGAAGAGGTCATGTTTTTCAATTATATTTAGGAACTGGTTCTTAAAATATGTCCAAGAACTTAAAACATCTGCTATTTTGTTCACCATATCCTGGTCGGAATGCAGAGAGTCGTGTTTAAATGGTTGAAGGGAAAAGTGTACAAGATGGTGGTGAGGCTGGTGTTGTTGTATGGGGCCGAGTGCTGGGGCACAAGATGAAAGGGAGGATCAAGGTATGGCAGTCACAGAGATGAGGATGTTGCGGTGGATGTTGGGTTCAACAAGGAAGCACAGGGTGAAAATTAAGAAGTGAAAGGAAGACTCAAGGTGGTAGCAATCAGAGAGAAGACGAGAGTGAAAGGGCTGGTGTGGTTCGACCATGTGGAGAGACAGCAGGAAAATTATGTGGGTCAGAAGGTGCAAGTGATGCAAGTGAAAGGAAAGAGATCAAGAGTTCGGCAGAAGAAGAGGTGGGGCAATGTGGTGCGATCGGACATGGTGGCCCAGGGAGCGGAAATAGAGATGGTGCAGAAGAGGGCAGCATGGAAAAGGTTCATCTTCTTGGTTCTTTCGGTAAAGTCACGTAGAATAGAAATAATAAAATAATAAAAATAAAATAATTTTCACGACATTTCGGCCACAACGCGAGCAGCCGTCGTCAGGTGGAGAACAGGTCTGTCGAGAAGACAGATCTCCACCTGAGGACGGCTGCTTGCGTTGTGGCCGAAACGTCGTGAGAATTATTTTATTATGTTTTATTTTTATTATTTCCATTCTACGTGACTTTACCGAAAGAACCAAGAAGATGAATCCCTGCAGTCACGAACGCTTTAAATCGACATGGAAAAGGTTGGCAAGGACAGCGGACCCAACATGAGTGGAATAAACGTGTGGAAGAAGGTCTATAGCAACACGTCAGAGCAAAATGTGTGTCTTCAGATAATCTATTTGAAAAGGAGAACACATTCCAATTCATAAATGCTATCAGCTTTGAGGAAAAATATGTATATTGTAGAATAACAAAAATTGTGGTTTGCTTTTATCACGTTTATAACATAATACACGTGCAGGTGCTACTGAAGTTGCTAACTTCCCCGCCCCTCTTTCACTTGTTAAGATTGCTGATTAGCTGTTCAGGATACCTGTTGTATATGTTGGTTATCAAAATTTGTTATGTTGTATGCGTGCGTGGGTGAAATTATTATGTTGTATATGTGGGTTATGAATATTCAGTGAAAATAATAATAATTAAATGAAATTTGGCCAAATGTGTAATTATCCGGAAATATGTTAATTTATGTAATTATGCACATTTTAATTATGCCAATTCGAGAGGTAATCGTATTAATTATGCGAGTGGGTGTAATTATGATAATGCAAGTCGTTATGATAACCAGACCCCGCCTCGGTGATGAGGGTGGGTTATCGATCGGAATAAGGCAATTAATCGTATGCAGTTATGCAGGTGTGGTGTAAGTATGCAAGATTGACTTAGATTAACTCGGCATCGTTGTCTAGGTTCGTCTCATTCTCGCTTTAACATTCCCAGAGTGTGTATTCGTGGTTATATTTTAGGTCCCCGGTTCACCCCGTTATCGCTTTAACATTTACTGAGTATGTATTAGTGTGTTTATTAAGGTCACCAAGTTCAGATCTCAACGCAGAAGCAGATCTTATGCATAGATTTCAGGAAAGAATCACACAACCACTTCTGTATTGATCAATTTATTACTAATTCAACCTTAACTATGATATAGTATGCGAACTCTCAATCCCGGAACGTCAACACGGCATCAATACAGTATCATCAACGATTGTCTGATTTCACTTTGACAACGGCACATGGATCCCGCATAACGCGATGGTTGTTAGTGAGAGAGAGAGTCGTTAAAATATGCAAATACTATGCTAAGAAAACCTTAACGTTAATGAATGATTATACTCAATATTGTTCACGCAGTACCGCACTCCTTATTGATCATACGCAACCCTTATCACGTTGTTAGCACCTTGGGTCACGGGACAGTTGAATATTCTGTAGAGGATGCGAGTACGTGCGGCGATTATGACTGAAAGATACTTGAAAGATTATACGGCGATAAAAAAACACAATCAAAAACAGTTATTATTCTTAAAGGCATCAATCTCAACAGATACATCGGCAGGTTATCTGACAACAGAACGGCTCGGAGTAAGGGCCTGCGACGGTGCTCCTTTTCCGAAGATCGTTATCTTATACCAAGTTTACTAATTGGGGACCAGATCACCTGATAAGGATCCGGTGGGCCACCACTCCCCACGTGAGCGTGGCTCGGCGGAGGGTGGTGCCAAGAATCAGTTCGTATTGATGGATCTGTTGGGAATTTATGCGATTAAGAGTACAGCCCACTAAATATTAAAGATAAAAATTACGAATACTCTTATAAACGACGGATGGCCATCACTCGGTCTCGTTGTGATGCCTTCCCAGCCACAGATGGCTTATGGGTTCGAGTGTGTTTGAGTGGTAAGAGTTGTCTTGAATAGTCAGTGTTCGGAGTCGATTCTTTATGTCAAACAGACGCCTGGTGGTCGTATGGTGAGGGGGCGGTGCGCGTCATACGTATCAGTCGCTCCCCTGTCACCGTGGGGAACTGGTTCGGATGCCCGTTGATACGCTGTCGCAGTTCGGAACCCGGTCGGTAGGTGGCGCCCACAACTCGCTCGCAGCGTGCAGTGGTGGGGTCGTCGTGTGCACGGAGCCTTGTCGCCAAACCGCGACCCTCACCACTCCGGCGGCAGCAGAGACCTCCGACTCGGCAGAGGTTGACCCACGCAGGCCGAGTTGAGCTGTCAAGCGGGTCTTGCCCGCCTGCAGAGGAGATGGGGAGCCGCTTGAGTCGAGCCCCGAGAGCCGGCTTTGGTAAGCCGATCGAACTCGGCTGAGTCCCAGACGAGCTGAAGATGAGTCGAGCCGACCCGCTGGTCGCACTCGCTCCTGAGCCGACCCTCCCGGTCGGGCTCGCTCCTGAGTCGACCCGCTGGTCGCACTCCTGAGTCGACCCGCTGGTCGCACCCCCCACGTGAGCCGACCCGCTGGTCGCACTCCTGAGTCGACCCGCTGGTCGCACTCCCCACGTGAGCCGACCCGCTGGTCGCACACTCCACGTGAGCCGACCCGCTGGTCGCACCAATTTCCAATGCTCAGGATCCTTTCCTTTATGCCGAAAAATCCCCCTGGATCCCGCCCACAAGGCGGGGCTTCTTTCGATTTTTGCTGTGTCAGGATCTGTCCGTAGGCAGGTGTGTCCATGTGTGTGTCCGTACGTCCGTATGTCCTTGTGTGCATCACTCACGGTATTTTCCGTTGTCACCCTCCCTCCATAAAACCCACGAGCAAACAATCAGATGTTACAAATTGCCTCGAAGTCGTCTCTCTGTCTGGGTGCAATATTATCTCTTGTCTGGCCTTCTTCATGAACCCAAAACACAGACGTTACAAATCGTCTCATAGGCGTCTTTGTTCGTGTTGCACAACCTGGAGGGAGGGGCAACACTCTCTCCGACCCGGCGCACAAAGAAATGGTTAAAAAGTTTTAAGTTAACATTTGTCCCTTACTATTTCACAGTTATGATTCTGTATGTAACCTAAGGTCTGTCGTTTCCCATCGTGGTGCTTGACTCAAGTGGAGGTGTTTCCCCGAGCGTATACACACTCCTATCCCGCGCTGCGGGGATACAAAGACGGCCGGGATCTCCCTTTCTCTCCGACCCTGGGTTTAACATCGTTTTTTTTTATTATGTATTTATATTCGACCTGGTGGTGATTCATCCCGTTATCCTGGCTTTTCCATAAGTTTTACTTTTGTCTTTTCATGCATGTGCTTATTACTATTAATTTATTTCCGATATCTTAGGTTAAGGGGTAAGTTTCTTGATCCTAGGAATTCGTATTCCTTGGTGTCTGCATGGTTATATAAGCGGAATATAGTTTACGGTGAATAGCGTTAACATTGATGTTATGTACGATATTATGTATTGTGATGTCTTTAACTTAACTTGTTTGTCAGGGCTTTACTGACACGAAGTTGCATTCCATAGCCCCGCAGTCTTTGCCCCACCCTATCTCTGCTCGCCGTGGTTGTTGCTGTCCAGCTGACGTCGTTAACTCAAGGCCTCATTAATTTCCGTCACTCCTTGTGTGTGAGGGCGGTTGAACCTTGGAGTCAGTTCTGGTTTTTGTCTGCCTGCTTCTTCTTGTGTCCCCTGACCTCGGGAGTTATTATTTCTACTTTTTATGGCCTGTCGAAGCCCGACTCGGTGTTGCTGGGCTGGTCGTTCCCGGCTTTTTGCTTACGTTTGCAGTTCGCCGTGCTCTTAATTTCCTTCCCTCTTCAACCTTATATCGACTATTCGCTCCTGTCTGGGTGCGATTCAATTTTAACTTAGGAAGGTTCTGATTGTCATATGCTTCGGGTCGAGTTGTATAGAAAGTATTAAAGTATGGAAATAACATTTCATATTGACTTAATGATGGTGATGGTTCAGTAGGCGTAACTTGTGGCCTGGTTTAATTGGAGTGGGTGTGAATATCAATAACTTTAGCCTACCCTGTTGTTAAATTCCGACTTTAACGTTACTTTAATAGCAATACAGAAGAATTGAGCTTTTTGTCTTAACTAGGCGAACGCGAACTTCTGGTGACCCCCGCAGCCTTGTTGTTCAGCTGGGTCTGCCTCCTTGAGAGATATACACCACTCTTATTCTTGTCTCACTGTGGCCACCCAACCTTCTGCTCTGGGAGTGTTATTCTTAATTTCAGGTCAAAGGCCCCCTCACGTTCAGACGTGCAGGGTTGTTTAAATCAGCTCCCTCCCCTGTGCACGTGTTCCAACTAGCTCGGAATCCCTAAACACACAATCAGTGATGATTCCTGGCTTTCTGTGGTTGTGATTTAGACAAAGGCGCCTCTGTTTTCTTCCATTGCCTTTGAGTCGACACTGCCCTATTATTTGCCCATGTGCTGAGGTCATAGAATTCGTTTTGACTTCAGTAATATTAACATTCAGTATTGGATTAGCAAATGGCAATGGTTCATTGATGTAGCTCGCAGCCTGGTCTCCAATTTGAGCGAGCGCGAGGATCGATACTTTAGCCTACTCTGTTGTTGAATTTCGAATTTTGACGTTACTTTAAAACCATGCAGGATGGTTGGGCTTTTTGCCTTAACTATGTCTGGCTGACACTCCCACTGTCTCTGCCGCCTGCACGGGTGACATGTGCCCGTTCATCAGGCCTTATCTTTCCTTGAAGCAAGGTTGCAAATTCTGCCATCCTAGCCCTCCTCCAGTTCATTACTTAACAACACCTGGTGTTTTGCAGTTTGCTGCGCTTTGGTGTATTTAAAAAAAAAACAAGTAAAAAGATAATATATAAAAATCATCAAATATTATTAATCTCAATTTTGGAAGAAGGGTTAGTATACAACATTCCGCCCTTTTAAAAATGACCAGTGGTCAAATGGCCACGGGTTATTTTTAAAAAAAATGTATACCCCCATCATGAACCATCGATTGTCCTCAAGTTTTGCTGCTATTCCTTACAACGCGCGCGTACGTGTCACAACTTAATATGGTTATATGTGACAAGAGAGAGGAAAAAGGAAAAATTCTAAAGGAAGGTAAAACGATAAGGGAGGGAAAAATTATTCTATTGACTACGTGTTATAGGAGATATCGTTAAAAAGATAGTTTCTACGGTTATTCTTGGGTGGCATCATCAGGCCTTGGCTCCCTTCTAGCTTGGCAAGGTACGTTAGCAGGAGCGTGAGCAGGAGGGCTGCCATTCCCTGGAAAACATGTTACATATTATTGTAGTGTGATAAGCCCATTAGTTTAGTTCCCCCCCCCCCTTTTTTCACCTTTATTCCTCATCTTGCTCCACCAGCACAGGGTACGGTTTGATTTGGTTAATGTGCACCCACTTGTATTGCTGCTCTCTTCCTGTCTTTGTGATTTTTAGCTGATATACGACTGGGGACATTTTGTCAACAACCTCGTGTGGTCCTGTCCAGGAAGGCAGGAATTTCCTGCACTTCTGTTTTCTTTTCTCGTAATTGAGGTACCACACCTGGTCTCCTAGCTGGTATTCTGCGTGGCTGACTTTTTGGTCATAGTATGCTTTGCTCCCCTGAGCCTCTACTTGCAACTGGTCCCTGACCATAGCGAATGTGCTCTCTAGGTGACTATTGAGTCCCGTCAGGTATTCAGTTGGCGTCATTGCCGTCGGGGTCTCGTCCTCCGCTGGGACATATAACAGGTGTACTGGGAGGGTCATTAGCCTCCCTGTCATGATCTCGAAGGGTGTCCTGCCTGTAGCTCGGTTGGGTGTGGCTCGCATGGCCATCAAGACTAGGGGTAGTTTCGTATCCCAGTCGCGGCCCGTGGTAGACACATATTTCTTTAGGAGGCTCACGATGGTCCTGTTGGCTCTTTCCACCTGTCCTGAGGATTGTGGATGGTATGCGACATGTAATTGTCTTTTTACTCCCAACATCTTCCACACTTCTGTGATGACCTCGGCTGTGAAGTGGCTTCCTTTGTCTGAATCGATCGTTGACGGTAGGCCCCATCTACTGAATATTTGGTTGATCAGTAGGATAGCGGTCGTTTCCGCGGTGTTGTTGGGTGCTGGTAAACACTCTGTCCATTTAGAGAATGCACAGGTCACAGTTAGCATGTACTTGTTCCCTTTGGTTGATCGGTTGACAGGTCCTATCCAGTCGATTTGTAGGTTGGACCAAGGATAATCTGTTCCCCTCCTCTGTAGGGGTGCCCTATGCTGTGAGGTCGTTGGCTGGTACTTACAACACACGAGACAGTTGGACACATGTTTGTGTATGTCTTCCCCCATTTTGGCCAGTAGGCCACCTGTCGCAGCATCTGTCCCGTATTCACCTCGCATCGGTGGCCGCTGCACGGTTCATTGTGGGCGTGTTGTAACATTATTTCTCGATATTGAGAGGGGACTACCCATCTAGGTCGACCGTCTTTTTCGTTTGTGTATACCAGTAGCCCTTTTCGCATTGAGAACCTTTTGATTTGGCTATGCATGATCTCGAGCTCTTTGTTGTCATTCAAGTTGTCAGTAGTGATTGGTTTTCCTGCTGGATCTTGGATATGATCGGCGAGTGTCTTTAGTGTTTCGTCCTCTTGTTGCATTCTGATCAGGTCTTCGGAAGGCTGGGCACTGTTCAATTGGGCTCTGGTTCCAGCTTCTGCCGGGTTCTTCCCACTTCTTGTGACCAGTCTTATCACGGCGATGTCTTGGTTCGTCGACTCTTGTTGTCCGTCTCTGTCGGTTTGGTCTTCTAGCTTCCACGGGGTGCCTTCCAGGCTTCCCACTTTTGCTATGGCATCTGCTTGGTCGTTCCCAGTTTTCTCTTGACCAGGTATCTTGGAGTGCCCTTTGACTTTCTTCCAAAATATCTTCATATCCTTGTTCTGAACCATCTTATCTATGGCCTCGAATAGTTCTCGATGGCGAATTGGTTTATTCCTATGGTTCTTCATCTCGTTTTTTTTCCATATGGGTAGGTGGTGCAGGAAGCTGTGCTGTACGTAGTTGGAATCAGTGCACACCACCATGGTCCGTATTTGGTTATCGGATGCCATTTGGACAGCGATGTGAACCCCGACCAACTCTGCATACTGGTTTGACTTTGGTCCCAGCTGAAATCCCTCTTGAATCCCTGTGAGTGGGCCAGTTTCCCAAATGACTCCTGACCCAGCGTGAAGCTTGTTCTCCTTCATCTTGGAGCATCCATCGATGTATACCACTGGTAGGTCGGCACATGTCTCCTTCCTGAAGGGCAGGTACCTGTTGTCCTCCGGAGGTATCTTTCCGTCCTCTGCTTCTATGCTGTCAAAGGTACAATCATGTAAATCGGCAAGACCTTGGGCCATTGGACTTTTCTTGTTTTTTGCGTATTTCACTGTGATTGGTAGGCCTTGGAGTGTCAGTGCCCAGCTGGCTATTCGGCTGCTGGTTACGCGGCCCTCTCGAATCTTCTTACTGTTGAGGTATGCCAAGGATTCATGATTCGTTTCCAGGATGATCTTCTCTCCGTTCAACAAGTTCCGAAAATGTTGTATGGCCCAGATGTTTCCAAATATCGCCTTCTCACACTCGGAGAACTTCATCTCCACTCCCCGGAGGGCTTTGCTGGCATAGGCAATAACTCGTTTCTCTGCTTCCTGTCTCTGGTACAGTACCGAGCTGATACTATGATCTGAGTATGCGGTCTCCAGGTAGTATTCTTTCCCTTTCTCTGGGTATGCTAGGCAGGATGCCTCTGTGATCTGTCGTTTTAATTCTTTTTCTGCGGCTTCCTGTTCCTGTCCCCACTCCCATGGTTCGTCTTTTTGCAGTAGTTTGACTAAGGGTCGAACGATTCCTGCGTAGTCGTCCACGAACTGTCGAAGGTAGTTGCAAATCCCTAAGAAGCTCCGAAGGGTCGTGACTGTGGTGGGCGATTTGAGTGCGAGGAGGGCTTCAAGTCTTTTGGTTTGGGGTAACATTCCCTCAGTGCCGACCTGGAGCCCGAGGTAGTCCACCCTTTTGCGTGCCCACTGTCCTTTTTGTATTGAAATCTTTGCGCCTGCTTCCTTTAACTGCTCGAGGGTGTGCTGGAGGCTCTCGAGGTGTTCTTCCCATGAAGAGTCCTTGACCAGTATATCGTCGACATAGACGATGGTACCTCGCTCTTTTGCGTCGTCCATTGCCTTGTGTAGGAATATGTTAAAGTCCGCAGGTGAATTTGAGTATCCAAATGGACATCGGTTCCAAGTATACTGTATTCCATTGAATGTAAATGCCAACTTGTATTGATCCGCTTCTTTCACGGGCATGGTCCAGAAGCCATTTGATAGATCCATGGTGGTGAGAATTTTGGCGCCTTTTATTTGGTTGAGATTCTGGTCGATTTCTGCCATTGGCCATCGAGATAGGGGAACCGTTTTGTTGAGTTGCCTATAGTCGATGGTGAGTCGCCACTTGCCTGTGGGTTTCAATACAGGCCAAATCGGTGAGTTGTAGGTTGAGTTGCATTCTCGAATTATATTCTTCTTGAGTAGGTTCTCCAAGGTTTCTTGGATTGATTCGTAGGCAGCCAGTGGAATCTTGTATTGTTTCACATATACCGCTGGCGCTCCTTCCAGTGTGGGAATAGATACCACGTGTAGGCCGGTTTTGCCGCAATCATAGGGGTCTTCTGAGAACAGGAAGTGGTATTTGTGGAGCAGTTGACGAAGCTCATTTCGTTGAGTGTCGTTCTCGAGGGCGTCTGCTGCTTCAATTTGTTGTTCGATTTGTTCTTCTATTATGGAGACTCCTTGTCCTGGGTCTGGGTCCAAGGCCTTCGTGGTTTCGGGCGGCTCGGTTGAAAGTTCCTTTTGCGTTACTATCGGTTGAGTTGCCTTGGCTTCATCCGAGGGTAATACGCTCTTGCCCTTGTGTTCTCCTTCATCAGTTTGCAGTTCGTCGGTTTGGCCTCCAGGGGGCGGTATATACTCTATGAGGGGACGTTCATTTGGTGATACTGACTCTAAGTCGGCTTCCTTTCGGTCTTCTCTCAGTCTGTTAGTCATTAGCTGAGTGATTCGAATTCCTGCTGGGAGCTCGTCTTCGTTCCTGATTGTCGTTGATAGGTCGTCGAGCTCTTGTGTTATCACTTGGATTCCCGTGGAGTCTCTCATAACGTCTTCATCTTCTGAGTCCCTTTGTTGCTCCGGCATTGACTGTGCCCAAATTTGTCGGGATTCAAGGTTCATAATGGGTTTCAGGCGATTCAGTAGTTCTATCCCAATGATCAGCTCTTTTCCGGGGCTCCGTACGACATATAGGGGATGGTTCATGTTGATTTTGTTGAACGTCAACTTCGTCATAACTTTGCCCAATGGTCGCATGTGGGTCCCTTCACATCCTGAGTAGGTAAGTTTACTTGGCATCATTTGTAGTGTTTCATTCTTCCTCTGGAGGGCAGTCTGGAGTTCGTCAAATAATTCTCTGGATATCATGGATATTTCTGCTCCAGTATCACAAAGGCCCTGGCTGGTCAGGGTGTCTTGCAGTATTACTTCCACTTGGACTCGTCCGACTGGTCCTACGGGAATCAATTCCCCCAGATGGTACCCTTTTCCCTCTGGTACCACTTCGGTGATTGCTTCGAGGCTTCTTGTCTTCCCTACGTTCACTTGGGCTACCTTTGCGCTGGGTGTGTCCTCCTCCTGTGTGGGTATAGTTGGTATTCTTCCCTTCGCTACTTGCATGGGAGTCTTCATACTCCCTAGGAGCTCTTTTTCCATCCTAATGTGGTGAGCATATCGATTCCTGTTAGCTAACGGTGGTCTATGCTCTATTGTTAGTGGAGGCGGCAGTGGGGGACGATATGGTAACTGGTTTGGTGGGCGTCGGCCTCCGCGGGGTAGGTATGGCCCGTCACTCGCTCTTCCTCCTCCATAATTCCAGCCTCCGCCCTCTTCTGCATTCCATGGTGGTGGCGGTTGTGGGTGCCAGGTTCCTCTGGCCTCGTTCCTCCCCCCACGTGGAACGTTATTCAGCGTGTTGTGGACGGGTGTTGATTCTATTGGGTTAGGCGCCCTCTCCTGGGGGAATTCATGTCCACCCCGTGTGGCGCTAATATTATTCCTTGGAGATTCGCTTCCCTCCAGATCGAGGCATTCTTTATCTCTGGTGACGATGTGGGTTTTGGCTATGCCAGTGGTTTTCCGTCCGTTCACCCAGGCCGTGTGGGCCTTGCTTTCAATCTGGCGTAGGGAGGCAGTCTCGGGGTCCAACATCATTCCTACTATTCTCACTATTTCAGGTCTCAATGATTGGAAGAACATCACTTTTAAGACTGTCTTATCTCCCTGGGCATTGTCCACGTCCCCTGCGTAATATGCTTTCTTAAGGCGTAGGAGATAATCTCGTGGGTCTTCGTCTACACGCTGGGTCATCAACTTTGCCGCGTTCAATCCTTCGGATAGTGTGGAGTATTCCCCAAATCTCTTAACTACTGCTCGGCTCAATTGTTTAAAGGCACTCTTCACCCTAGTTGGCAGGGAGGCTACCCATGGTCTGGCGGGTTCATGTAGGCTCCTTGATAATAAACATGCCTTTTCTGCTGATTTACCCAGACCCCGGATCTTAGCCTCCTGTTCTACTGTAGCTATGTGAGTGTGTATATCCCTGTTCTTGTTATGTGGATCGAAATAGGGAATTCTCACGAGTGCTTTGTCCATTAGTTTTAGTGTCTTACTGTTAAAAGTGTATTGTTCGTCATCAGTGGTGTCGGTTCCTGAGGAGTGCTCCCTTGAGCTACCCTTGTCTCCACTATCACTGTTGTCATGTGTCCCGTGTCTGTGTCGTGATCTCCCTCTGTCCGAGGATTCGTATCTGTCCCGTTGCTTGTGTCTCTTGTTTTCCTTATGTGGGTCTCGTGATTCGTGCTTGTGGGTTGGTGTGCGTGGTCTCCTTGAGCGGTGTCTATGTGGTGAGTGTTTTTGTCCTTGACCTTCATGCTGCCTACTACGTGTGTGGTGCCTGCTAGGTGAGGTGTTGTATTTATGTTTGTCTCGTGCTTCATGGTTATCGGGATTCCTGTCTCTGTCATCTGTGGTGCGGGTGGTTTTGCGTGGGTGATTTTTACATGTCATGCGTCCCTCTGGTGAGCTCTCTCTGTTACCCATGTCGTGTTGGTCATCGTCAGAGGAGTCAGTGTCAGATGAGCCGTCACCATCACGGTGGCTCTGCTTAACATAACTTTTGTAGTGCCTTTTGCACCTGTTACGTGGGTCAACTTGGCTCGGTGATTTCTGCTTATCCCATGGCTCATGCTTGTGTGATGTGCGTCTCTCTGGTGAGCTCCTGTTACCCGTGTCGTGTTGGTCGTGTTTGTGCGAGGTGCGTTTCTCTGATGAGCTGTCTTTGTCATCTGCATCATGTCGGCCATACTTGCGTAGCGTGCGTCTGCCTGGTGTGCTGTTTATGTCATGTTTCCCGTCTTGCACCAGCTCCGCCCTTTTCCGCTCTATCATTACAGTGTATCCTGATGACTTAGGGTTAATTATTTGTCTCTCTCTAACGTTGGGGTGGTCGGCCTCATGTTTTCCCGTTTGTATTATTATTTCCTCTTCTCTCTCCTCGATTTGCGAGGGTGTTACTTTATCAAAATTGCTTTGCATAGTAGCCATACTCATTGTGAGACCTGGCCCTGGGCTACGTCCACGTGGCTCGGAGTGTGGTAAATTGTTACTCCCGTATGTGTTCTGTGTATCAACGTCTGGGTGTTTCACTGGTGCATTTAGTGCGGATTCTTTCTCTCTCACGAGGGCGTGCAGACGCTCTACCTGCACCATTAAGGACAGTTTCTCTTGTCTCTCCCTTTCAAATTTTTCCTCATTCCATAATCTTTTTCTGTCTGTCTGTGCGAGGAGATACGAGTCTACCCTCGCTATTTCTGCAATTTTTACGTCACGTTTGGCTTTGCCACATTTCATCACGTCCTTAAGTAGTTTCCTTCTATGGGCCTTAACATCTTCTGTATGGCTCCCCTCCCATATATCTCTCTGCTCCGTCTGCTGGCTAGCAGTCCGTCCAGTACGTTTTAACACAAATTCCCGATATTGTTTTTCCATAGATTCCATTTCCTCCTCAGAGGTCCACTCTGTATCAGTGTTATGCGTTGGTGTGTCAAACTCAGAATGTTGTGGATCCTGTGCCATCTCTATTATGTAGTGTGGTTAATAGACTTAAGAGTGTATCTTAATTCTAACATCTCATGTGCGTCGTGAGTTACTCTAGAATTCCCCTTCAGAGCACATATAAACAATTGTATCACAGGATGCGTCAGTTCAACTCGAGCAAATAATCTCAGCCCAGCTGTCTTTGTTATACTCTGCTACTCTGGTATTTCCTTTCAGAGCGCGTTTTGTTTGTATACCCCCGTTTACAATCACAAGGCAACGTTAGTTCACAACACTTTGATTAACACAACAGTGATTCGTTCCTGAATTCATGCATAAACTGTCTGCGAGAAATCCCGGACGACGCCACCCATTATGTTGTATATGTTGGTTATCAAAATTTGTTATGTTGTATGCGTGCGTGGGTGAAATTATTATGTTGTATATGTGGGTTATGAATATTCAGTGAAAATAATAATAATTAAATGAAATTTGGCCAAATGTGTAATTATCCGGAAATATGTTAATTTATGTAATTATGCACATTTTAATTATGCCAATTCGAGAGGTAATCGTATTAATTATGCGAGTGGGTGTAATTATGATAATGCAAGTCGTTATGATAACCAGACCCCGCCTCGGTGATGAGGGTGGGTTATCAATCGGAATAAGGCAATTAATCGTATGCAGTTATGCAGGTGTGGTGTAAGTATGCAAGATTGACTTAGATTAACTCGGCATCGTTGTCTAGGTTCGTCTCATTCTCGCTTTAACATTCCCAGAGTGTGTATTCGTGGTTATATTTTAGGTCCCCGGTTCACCCCGTTATCGCTTTAACATTTACTGAGTATGTATTAGTGTGTTTATTAAGGTCACCAAGTTCAGATCTCAACGCAGAAGCAGATCTTATGCATAGATTTCAGGAAAGAATCACACAACCACTTCTGTATTGATCAATTTATTACTAATTCAACCTTAACTATGATATAGTATGCGAACTCTCAATCCCGGAACGTCAACACGGCATCAATACAGTATCATCAACGATTGTCTGATTTCACTTTGACAACGGCACATGGATCCCGCATAACGCGATGGTTGTTAGTGAGAGAGAGAGTCGTTAAAATATGCAAATACTATGCTAAGAAAACCTTAACGTTAATGAATGATTATACTCAATATTGTTCACGCAGTACCGCACTCCTTATTGATCATACGCAATCCTTATCACGTTGTTAGCACCTTGGGTCACGGGACAGTTGAATATTCTGTAGAGGATGCGAGTACGTGCGGCGATTATGACTGAAAGATACTTGAAAGATTATACGGCGATAAAAAAACACAATCAAAAACAGTTATTATTCTTAAAGGCATCAATCTCAACAGATACATCGGCAGGTTATCTGACAACAGAACGGCTCGGAGTAAGGGCCTGCGACGGTGCTCCTTTTCCGAAGATCGTTATCTTATACCAAGTTTACTAATTGGGGACCAGATCACCTGATAAGGATCCGGTGGGCCACCACTCCCCACGTGAGCGTGGCTCGGCGGAAGGAGGTGCCAAGAATCAGTTCGTATTGATGGATCTGTTGGGAATTTATGCGATTAAGAGTACAGCCCACTAAATATTAAAGATAAAAATTACGAATACTCTTATAAACGACGGATGGCCATCACTCGGTCTCGTTGTGATGCCTTCCCAGCCACAGATGGCTTATGGGTTCGAGTGTGTTTGAGTGGTAAGAGTTGTCTTGAATAGTCAGTGTTCGGAGTCGATTCTTTATGTCAAACAGACGCCTGGTGGTCGTATGGTGAGGGGGCGGTGCGCGTCATACGTATCAGTCGCTCCCCTGTCACCGTGGGGAACTGGTTCGGATGCCCGTTGATACGCTGTCGCAGTTCGGAACCCGGTCGGTAGGTGGCGCCCACAACTCGCTCGCAGCGTGCAGTGGTGGGGTCGTCGTGTGCACGGAGCCTCGTCGCCAAACCGCGACCCTCACCACTCCGGCGGCAGCAGAGACCTCCGACTCGGCAGAGGTTGACCCACGCAGGCCGAGTTGAGCTGTCAAGCGGGTCTTGCCCGCCTGCAGAGGAGATGGGGAGCCGCTTGAGTCGAGCCCCGAGAGCCGGCTTTGGTAAGCCGATCGAACTCGGCTGAGTCCCAGACGAGCTGAAGATGAGTCGAGCCGACCCGCTGGTCGCACTCGCTCCTGAGCCGACCCTCCCGGTCGGGCTCGCTCCTGAGTCGACCCGCTGGTCGCACTCCTGAGTCGACCCGCTGGTCGCACCCCCCACGTGAGCCGACCCGCTGGTCGCACTCCTGAGTCGACCCGCTGGTCGCACTCCCCACGTGAGCCGACCCGCTGGTCGCACACTCCACGTGAGCCGACCCGCTGGTCGCACCAATTTCCAATGCTCAGGATCCTTTCCTTTATGCCGAAAAATCCCCCTGGATCCCGCCCACAAGGCGGGGCTTCTTTCGATTTTTGCTGTGTCAGGATCTGTCCGTAGGCAGGTGTGTCCATGTGTGTGTCCGTACGTCCGTATGTCCTTGTGTGCATCACTCACGGTATTTTCCGTTGTCACCCTCCCTCCATAAAACCCACGAGCAAACAATCAGATGTTACAAATTGCCTCGAAGTCGTCTCTCTGTCTGGGTGCAATATTATCTCTTGTCTGGCCTTCTTCATGAACCCAAAACACAGACGTTACAAATCGTCTCATAGGCGTCTTTGTTCGTGTTGCACAACCTGGAGGGAGGGGCAACACTCTCTCCGACCCGGCGCACAAAGAAATGGTTAAAAAGTTTTAAGTTAACATTTGTCCCTTACTATTTCACAGTTATGATTCTGTATGTAACCTAAGGTCTGTCGTTTCCCATCGTGGTGCTTGACTCAAGTGGAGGTGTTTCCCCGAGCGTATACACACTCCTATCCCGCGCTGCGGGGATACAAAGACGGCCGGGATCTCCCTTTCTCTCCGACCCTGGGTTTAACATCGTTTTTTTTTTATTATGTATTTATATTCGACCTGGTGGTGATTCATCCCGTTATCCTGGCTTTTCCATAAGTATGGAAATAACATTTCATATTGACTTAATGATGGTGATGGTTCAGTAGGCGTAACTTGTGGCCTGGTTTAATTGGAGTGGGTGTGAATATCAATAACTTTAGCCTACCCTGTTGTTAAATTCCGACTTTAACGTTACTTTAATAGCAATACAGAAGAATTGAGCTTTTTGTCTTAACTAGGCGAACGCGAACTTCTGGTGACCCCCGCAGCCTTGTTGTTCAGCTGGGTCTGCCTCCTTGAGAGATATACACCACTCTTATTCTTGTCTCACTGTGGCCACCCAACCTTCTGCTCTGGGAGTGTTATTCTTAATTTCAGGTCAAAGGCCCCCTCACGTTCAGACGTGCAGGGTTGTTTAAATCAGCTCCCTCCCCTGTGCACGTGTTCCAACTAGCTCGGAATCCCTAAACACACAATCAGTGATGATTCCTGGCTTTCTGTGGTTGTGATTTAGACAAAGGCGCCTCTGTTTTCTTCCATTGCCTTTGAGTCGACACTGCCCTATTATTTGCCCATGTGCTGAGGTCATAGAATTCGTTTTGACTTCAGTAATATTAACATTCAGTATTGGATTAGCAAATGGCAATGGTTCATTGATGTAGCTCGCAGCCTGGTCTCCAATTTGAGCGAGCGCGAGGATCGATACTTTAGCCTACTCTGTTGTTGAATTTCGAATTTTGACGTTACTTTAAAACCATGCAGGATGGTTGGGCTTTTTGCCTTAACTATGTCTGGCTGACACTCCCACTGTCTCTGCCGCCTGCACGGGTGACATGTGCCCGTTCATCAGGCCTTATCTTTCCTTGAAGCAAGGTTGCAAATTCTGCCATCCTAGCCCTCCTCCAGTTCATTACTTAACAACACCTGGTGTTTTGCAGTTTGCTGCGCTTTGGTGTATTTAAAAAAAAACAAGTAAAAAGATAATATATAAAAATCATCAAATATTATTAATCTCAATTTTGGAAGAAGGGTTAGTATACAACATACCCCTAGTTCATATACAGTATTTAGCATAGCAATAGTGAGTCAAGTCAAAAGTCAACATTCATAATTGGGAATGTATATCCATTGGTACCCTTGAACCCATGGTGGAAATTCCACATTCCCACAATAAAGGTCAATTCGCTCTTAGCATGACCATTATTGACTTGCTGTAAGATGGTACTCATTTTATTGACCCCCAAAAGATCCCTGATCAGGATTTTAATTCAAGGCCCTTCTGATTGTGAATCTGGAGATCCCCTGATCAGGATTTTAATTCAAGGCCCTTCTAATTGTGAATCTGAAGATCCCTGATCAGGATTTGAATTCAAGGCCCTTCTAATTGTGAATCTGAAGATCCCTGATCAGGATTTTAATTCAAGGCCCTTCTGATTGTGAATCTGAAGATCCCTGATCAGGATTTTAATTCAAGGCCCTTCTAATTGTGAATCTGAAGATCCCTGATCAGGATTTGAATTCAAGGCCCTTCTAATTGTGAATCTGGTCCTGTAATAACAGCATCACCCAGCAGGATAATAATGCATGTGAGTGATAAATATATCGGTAATTTGCATGCCTCTGAATTGTTCTATTGGTGTTGGCGTACTGGTGTGCCGTCACATGCAGCATACGTTGAACTATCTTCAAGTAACAGTTTTTCCAACACTTGACCACCTTTGCCCAAGCTGTTTGCACAAAAAGGCAATTGTTTAAGATATCAGATCACACTTTACTGGCGATGGTAAAATATATGTAGTTTTCACAACATATTATAACTTACAACCTTGCTTCTATCCTGATTGCAGCCAACTTTGAAGCCTCGCCAAATTTTATTGACATCCATCGTTAACATCGGTTCACAAACCCCATATGTTATCATTATTAGAAACCTAGAAGTTGATTGTCCAGTTTAAATCATGGTGCATGTGTCAATTTTATGACAATATGTTATAGTCTCGTGTACTCGTTTTTTCAAAACGTTAAATGCGGATTCCAGATATTATCCTAAATATATTTAATCACCTTTCAGTATCAAATTAACACATCCCAACCTCGTTGTTTGCTGCTGAGTAAATTATAACTCATTACATGAATATTCATGACAAGGATTTGGTTTCCAAACTCTTCCTTCACCCATTCTGCAATTGTTTCTGCTGAGCATCTTGCTCTGGTAAACAATCTAGATTTTTCAACGGTTTTACTTAACTAGACTCCTATGGTTGTCGTGGTCAAATCTTGTAATGAAAAGTTATTCTACTTCCTTTTGTACAATCAATTCCAAATTTTGCACACGAACTCAGATCCCGTGACAATGCATGCCTGTATCAAAATCGGCATCAATTCATCAATTAATTCGCCACTGTAAAGCAATTTACATTTTGTAAATGTGTCGGTAAAAAACGCCACGGTCCCTAAACTCTCGAATCGCCACGCCCAAGAAGCAGGCGCCACGTGTCGTCTCAGGCGCCACGTGTCGTCTCAGGCGCGACGCTCCGTGTCAGCGAGTTACGAGCACCCCCACTCCACACAAGCAAAAGTTGTACATTGAAGATTCATTTATAAAGTAAACTATTAATTAAAGTAAGCGTTCATGTGGGAACAGGCACCGCATAATTGACGTACTTCTCGACCGTGAGTTGAACGAAGTTGTTAATAAAACTGTTGTTTTTAAAACACTTTTATTGTAATGGTCCACACATGGGTTCTCATTGTTTAAAGTGTCCATAACTTCTGATAACTGTGTGATCACGCGACAATCACCCAATCATAAACTTGTTTTCTCAATGCCATTTAATCTGTGTATTAGCTTAAACTTTAGATCAGTTAACTGGAATATATTCTATGGTTTATTTGTAAATACTTGCATGCCTCCTCGTGATACGATGCATCTAGTCATCTTTACAGCCATTATTATTGGTATGTTAGCATTTATACAATATTTCAGGAATTTAGTGCTATCTAATATTATTAATTGGCTAATCTTCAGGGGGAAATGGCTCTTCTGGCCACGAGTAGTGTTCCCTGCAAAACAACTCCTGTGTATCTATGTATTTACATGTTTCTTCATGTCTCTGTGTCTCCCTGTCTGTGTCTTCATATATTTGTATGTGTATCGGTATATCTGTGGGGGGAGCGGTAGTGTAGCGGTTAGCGCGCTGCGCTGCGAATCCGGTGACCCGAGTTTGATTCCCGCTTACGGCCAACACCAGTGACGAATATTTGATCCGGTCCTTGGCCTCCCTTAGGTCAAGTCGGCCTCAAACGAGTACCTGGTGTTGTGTGTAAACATCGCCAGTGAGGAGACAAAGGCGGTCGGGCGTGGTGCTGGCCGCCCACCCCCTCGTGTGCCGTGGCGGCCTTCATAGGAGCTCGCTAACAGCAGCACTTACCCCTACAGTCTGTTAAGGCTATGCGGGGGATGTTTGTATTTGTATATCTGTGTGTGTCTCAATATGTGCATCTTCTTGGTTATTTCGGTAAAGTCACGTAGAAGGGAAGTAATAAAATAATAAAAATAAAACATAATATTTTTTATTATTTTATTACATCCCTTCTACGTGACTTTACCGAAAGAACCAAGAAGATGAATCCCTGCAGTCACGAAAGCTTTAAATCGAAATGTGTGTGTGCCTTTCTCTGTTTCCTTGTTTCTCTCTGTGTGTCTCTATCTGAGGGTATTCATGTCTGTGTTGTCAGTGTGATCAAGAAAGTGCTGTCCATGCACTTTTATAACAACGCGTTTTTTAAATAAAAAGATTTGTGGATAACCTGCAGATAATCGGATGTATTTGCCATGCATCTCCTTATCCATGGATTTTTTTTGTGGATAACAGGATAACATTCCGCATAGACTTATGGAAATTGTCGCAGATAATAGGAAGAATAGAGCCATGAACAATCGGAGTTTTCATTGACCCCACAGAGATTTGGATAAGAGTTATCATTTAGTTAAGACTAAGGTTTGAAAACTACATTTACCCCAAATCTTAAATGTTAACATACAAGTTTCATAACATGCAGAAAAAGTATAATTGTATTGCTATGTCATGTACAAGAAAAGTTATAATTTATCATAGTTTTGAAAGTTAATTTAATTCAATGAAGATTCCATTTAATATACTCAAAATGTATTGGAACTTGACCTCCAGAATTGTTCAGATATTCATATTAGCAATTATCCATCGAAAACAAAGTAATCACTTATAGCACCAAAGTATATGATGTCCAATAGCCACTGAAACAAAATAATTGTTTATAAGGAGCCCTCTGTTATATTTAGTCAGGGATGATGCTGTGGTGTAATGGTTAGAATTCAGAGGTTGGCAGTTCGATCTCCATGGGATGTATTTGAAACAATCTCCCTGCCTCTTGTCAACCCAGAAGTGTCAATGAATGCACCACAGTTATTCAGCTCGCATGTAGTAGGATGAAGCTAGGTGCTTTCGCCTAATCCAACACATCTGGGCAGCGTAGGCCAAAATACCGTTTAGAGGGGATCTCTAGAGCTTCCTCTTGTGCTGGCTCTTTTTCTAGTGGTGGCGTACACAAGAAATTGCAAAGAATACTAGTGGCACAACCACCATACATGTTGTCGAGCCGATGCAATCTAGGTTACGGTTTGGACTCAAATTTGTCAGCATAACTGTGCAGTAGTATATACTAGCGGAAAGTACCCGGCAATGCCCGGGTCTTAAAAATATATCAAAACTACTCCTAAAAATCTAACAGCAGTGCGTACTGACTGTGGTGGTAGCTGCTTTCACTGCAGCAATGCATACTGTGGTGGTACCTGCTATGATAACAGCAGTGTATACCGACTGTGGTGGTACTTGCTATGATTACAGCAGTGCATACCGACTGCGGTGGTACCTGCTATCACGACAGTAGTACATGCTGACTCTATATCAGTATTTATCGACTGTATATCACAAAGTACTCACCTGACAGAGTGGCGTGGTGAGGCCTAGTCCCGTGCAGAGCCTCAGGCCTCGCCTAGATTGTCCAGCCAGCCGAGGTGGCACCTTGGCAGGCTGGGGCTGCAACCCCTGACCCCCCCCCCCCCCAGCCACGATCTCCACGGCCACTCTGCAGTAATATCCACGGCCTATAGTGGTAGCATCTAGCGACTGTATATATTAGTAACTGCACGCATCGGGGTGGGGGCGACATCACACAGTGAAGAATTTAAGTCAGAGTTTAGTGTATTTTTTATCGCATTTTTAACGCGAAATAAAATGTCCCCCTCACTCCCACCGAAGGCGTGCGACTTGCCATGGGCCGTTCCCCCCACCAAAGGCGCGTGAGTTAGTATGGTCGTGCACGCGTCATAAATAAATAAAATGGAAGCGCACAAAAATCGCACTAAATCGCTAATTAAACTAATTTAAAGTTGACGGATGTGAAAAAGGAATAGCGCTTGCTGGCCGCGGGGCTTACGGCTTGGCGCCTGGCTATTTTTTTCACGTAACCGCACCGTTGGAGAGCCAAGCGCGCGACCACACACAAACCCACACACAATTTTTTACTTTTATATATATAGATATAGAAGAAGAAGAAGAAGATAGATTGTAGCTGCCTCCGAGTTGGATATTTCGGTTGTCAATCCCACAATATCCATTTAATATGTTTCACAATTTTTACGTGAGTTCAAACGAAAAATCTTTGGTTGAGTTACCCATTCAACCCTCTGGAGCCAATAATATGAGCATCACTTTGTGGGTGATCAGAAAGTGAGTGTTCTGTGGACGACCTATTCCTGTTGTAGAAATGTGGCTCTTCAACCACTAACACGGGACCACCAAAGGAGACATGCATCACCCAGCACCACTTTGAATTTGGAGATAGACAATTACTTTGTGAGCATGCAGTGTTTTTTTCACGTACAAATGACAGCAAATCCAATCATAGCTTAATGTTAAACTATCATATTAAAAAATCTTACATTTATATTTTTTTGTAAAAAACATTATTTTTGTAAATTGAAGTTGTGGATTTTTATTCTGTATATTATTTGCTTTGCTCGACCTTGATTTAACATGTGATTGGCATGTCTTCCATTTTAAATCCATTGAACTTTTGACCACATTATATACAGAAAACCACTTCAAGCCAAACTTATGGGGGTGAGATTATTTTCAGTTACGGGGATGTCTTGCATACTGAAAGTAATGCATAATTACTCACGTTTATCCACATTTACATGTAATAATAGCATGTTAACCAATACTTAAAAACAAATAATGAATTATTTGCAATGTCATATTTACAAATAAATAACACTTAAAATATTACAAGCACTATATAGAGTGTAATCCGAGTCACTTGCAGAGGAAGATGGTTTATTTTTAAACCCAAGGTAAAGGTTTTCACTTGTTTGAAGGGTCCTGTTTTACGTGTAAATAAATATTAAAAAACAATTCTAAAAAGAGCACGTGGGATGAGCGTGGCATTCAAGTGCATGGGTTCAAATTCCCTACAACAGTGAAACACATGCTTTAGAATTGTTAATACACATACACACACACACCGTCCTACTGCATGCAGCATATATAGTGTTTGAACAGTGTTCCGGTCAATTTTATTGTTAATTTATGAATGTGAAGTCACGTAGGTAAAACATTAAAATTAATAAAAGTAAAATGAAATAAAAATCACGACGTTTCGGAGGCAACACAAGCTTCCGTCTTCAGGTGGAACCGTCACAGCCACGACAGCTGTATCAAGTAAATGAGAGATTGCAAGAGCTATTTTAATGTTTTA
Organism: Lethenteron reissneri; assembly: GCF_015708825.2. Lineage (NCBI taxonomy): Eukaryota > Metazoa > Chordata > Hyperoartia > Petromyzontiformes > Petromyzontidae > Lethenteron > Lethenteron reissneri. The sequence goes on along the minus strand of NC_083842.1, from coordinate 2,078,252 downwards.
CCTACGTGACTTTACCGAAAAAAAACCTAAGAATATGAATCATTGCAGTCACGAAAGCTTCAAATCTAGAATTATGAATGTGACTTTATGAATTAGTTAATTATTTGGGTAGTCCGTGCGGCTGACCTCAAATACCAGCTTACAAGATCCTGGCATTGAAAAATTGTTCTATAATTGCACATGTATTCCCATCAGCAGTGTAGCAATGAATATGAGAATATTATAGTGATGCAGCAATAGGCATGTCCTGCTATTTTTTTTATGAAATGCCTCCTGCATTACACTCCGTTGTGATGATGTGCCTAATAGTCATGTATGTCTCTTTCTTTCTCTTCCTTTGTAATCCATAAGCTGAATCACCTGACAAAATGGCAAATGATCAAGGTAAAACATCTATGGCTGTCTTGCCTTGAAACCTGTTTCATCTATGTTTCTGTATAATGTTGTATTTATTTTATGTGATATCATTTTGTAAAATCACTGGATCTATTATAGCATTGGGTACTACAGCTGTAAATATTATTTGTCCAAACCCTTTGAAGGTGTCATCACAAGAGTGCACACGCAGTGCTTGCTGTAACTACTCAGACTGTGAGAAAGTGGCGTCATTAAGGCAGCTTACAGTGTTGATGGATGAACTTCAACAGCTCCCCAGTATATATTTAATCTGGAATTACTCAAATGTATTTTTTCTAAAATATACATGAATTCAAACTACCAAGCATGCACATATTTCCATAATTATAATTACAATATCCATTGAATGTGGTCAATTAAGTACATTTTACTTCCAAAGAAAATTTACATTTTACGTCTAAATACCAGTTTCTGGCTTGACAAAATAACAGTTGTCAATTATTTACGACAACATATAATCCCTTAAGCAATACTATAATACTCTTTGGTTCTTTCGGTAAAATCACGTAGGTCTAAATTTATTTTATTTTATATATGATTATATTGTTATTTATTTTATTTTATATATAAATTGATTTTACTTTACCAAAAGAACCAAAGAGTATGGATTCCTGCAGTCACGAAAGTTTCAAATCAATACTATAATGTGCTATGACTTGTCATCAATGCAGTGAAACATAACATTTCCTTTATCTTTGTTTGCATTACGACCACAAGTATTGTGGTTAATGCAGACATGATTAGCGGAGGTATGCCCAGCTCTGCGATCTTACATTTACTTGCAAATTCCATCTCTAGTCCCACCTACTTACCCTTGGGTTGTACCCATCTCAAACCTATCTAACCTTTGGCTGCAGTAGCTCTCCCGTTACATTTTTTCCTGCCTCAGCAGTCCGCCTGCTGTTTTTTTTTCACCTGAAGACGATTGCTTGTGTTGCGATCGAAACGTCGTGATTTTTTAAATTATTTTTCTATCTACGTGACTTTACCAAAAGACCCAAAGAGTACTTATTTTTAACTTGCATAGTAAAGTAATGGTATTTTTCATTTGCTAGACAGCCAGATAATACGACAAATCGCTAACCTTAAACACCCAGTCGTTCATAAAAGTTGAAGGCAGTATAGTCACTGGCGGAGCCAGTGGGGGGGGGGGGGGGGGTGGGCATGGGGTGGGTGGCACGTGCCCCCCCAATGATCCGATCGAAATCCCTAATTTCGATCGGGTCATTGGGGTTTATTAGTAATAAATCGGCATTTTGCGACCCCCACTGCCACTGTGTAGCATATTATTACGTGCCAGGGACTATGAGATGAGAGTCCATAATTGGCAATAAGTAACGGCAAAGCAGTTATAAGTGACTCATAGAATTGTGCGCAGTTGCGTATCCAGTACACGACTTCCCTGAAGGCATCAACACCTTCAGCGAGCGCGATGCCGATCACACAACGCGGTTCGAATTCGACCCTCGATCAATGGCTGCGCCATCGCTGCACACGCGTCTATTAAAAAGCAAGGGACAAGTCCTTACTCACTAACAACTCCTATCATTTTTCATTGAGTATAGTACTATAGTAATAAAGCAAGTGCAGAAACACTGAACCGGAGTTGATCGCTTGAAAGTATTTAGCGCGGGGCCCGTAGCATATGCTACTTTTGCTACTAGGATAATCCAGCACTGCCTAGAGGATGCCCACTATGGAGATGGAGCAATTAAATCAGGCTCATGGCAGGTGTTATTACACGTCCTATAATTACATAGCAGGATTGTAAGAGATGTAGATGTTGTAGCTTGGGAAAACCTTCATCCAGCAGTGGATTGATAATGGCAGATAATGACAATGGTCAAAATGTCGTTCAATACTATAATTAAATGCGCAGTCCTGTATGTGTGTTTGTATGTGTCTGTCAGAACATACAGTCCAGTAACTAAATGAACGCTTTAAACGAGCATGCCAGGGATGTAATGACTAAAATTGCACTGCATTCGATTATCTATTCTATGACAGTCGAGTACAATTATTGGTTTATGATAACTGTTCAGCAACCCAAGTATATATATGTACCGACAAAGTGCGATATTATATTCTTTGGGTATTTCGGTAAAGCCACGTAGATAGAAAAATAATGAAAAATAATAATACAAATTTTTTTTCTTGTTTCTCTATCTACGTGGCTTTACCGAAAGACCCAAAGAATATAAATTCCAGCAGTCACGAAAGCTTTAAGTTGCGATATTATAGTTTACAAGCTCTTAAATGGTGGTTGATTTATTGTGCAGGCGTCTGTATACAGGCAGACCTCTCTTCACGCTCAAAATGCATTGCTGGAGAAGTGAGCACTAATCGAATTGATGCTAAAAGGAGTCATTCTACCTTGATTTGAAGCTTTCCTGACTGCAGGAATTACTCTTTGGTTCTTTCGGTAAAGTTTTGATTGCAACACAAGCAGTCGTCATCAGGTGGAACTAAATTTGAGAGACAAAACACAAACACGGAGACACACAGACAGACACACAAGCAGAGAGAGACAACACAGAGACACACAGAGATAGACACAACATAGACACACAGAGACCCAATGCCTCTGTGTCGTGGCCTTAAATAGAGAGAGAGAGGGGTGGGCAGAGAGAAAGGTAGGTCTGCTGGAGCAGATAAATTAGCATGTGTGGAAATCCACCCCGTGGCGGCAGGGGGAGAGAAAGAACGATGGACCTATGAGAGCCTGATAAATTTCACTACCCATTCATCATACTCACTCAACATTACTCACTCATTGTCACTTTCATAACCGTTTATTTCATACATCATATTCATGTACTACCATCTTTCTCATCAACTCATCTCATCACACTATTTTGCTCTACAAATAGTACATTATTTGTTCAACGCCTTGGTCAAGGTGTGAAATAAATTAAAATAAGATGAGCTACAAGGCAGCAGTGGGAAAGAACGTTGGAGCTGCTGAGCTTTCAATCCGGTTCATACTCAGAGAAGAACTTAAGGAACTTAGTAATCTTAGTGATACCCTTAGCCTAAATTTCTGTGGTGAGGTTTCTTTTAGGTGGAGCCTGAGACTATTCTGGCCTCGTGAGTTCTCAGCTGGCTAAACGAATCGAGGCTTTAAAAAACAAAAAATCGTGAGCACAAATCGTGATAATCTAATCGCGAGGGGTCGGGTCTGGTTGGCTGAGATGCAAGTTACTCTCATGAGCAGAGCAAATGATGGTGGTGGGTGAATTTCCTCGGCCAGTTCTGCTTGTTTTCATTCCTCAGCACCTTGTACATTTTTTTCTTAATTTTTTTTAGCAAACCTTTTCTCCAGGACAGAGTGCTATTACGAATCAACGTTCTATGAGTTTGTGCTACGTGAGGTCTGCCTGTGTCTATGTACCTGTGTAGTGAACTTCATTTAGTGTATATGCAATTGTATTGTGTGTCTTTGGCTTTGTTTATACCACACTATCAAGGCATACCTCTTACAGCACTGGGAATGCGCTCTTGGTAAATGGAGCGCGATATGAAACAGCGCTAAAGAAGGTCATTTAAACATGGTTCCAATTAACATGCCTTACTGACTACTAATTTTTTGTTAACATGAGAAAAATACGAGTGCTTCATTGGGGTATCAGTAATAGCCTTAATAATGATACTTTACACATGAATCAAAACAATAATTTTTAATGATAATGACATATAAAAATACAATAAGTTACGTACTCCACCTGTGCATTCATTTGGAGCTCGCGTAAGAGTAATTAATGCACGTTCCACGGCAAACGTTCAAGACTGGCGGATGGAGGCAGGCGCTGATTGGCTCGGTGACAATAATTGTGCTAATATAAGCGTACGCTCTTCTTGCTAGTTGAGCACACGGTTCAGGTAAAAGAAGGAAAGTCATGCACTGGAAATTTGAACCGTGCAGGAATTTTCCGCCAGGACAAAGAAGAGGGTTATAAGGTAACACCGTTAATGCAATGTATATAATAATATTTTTTGTGTGTTTGTGTGTGTACCAGCTCAGGGCTCGTTCAGCCGTGTCTTTCCCAGGAGGGACAACAGGCCTGGAGACATGAACCAGGGTGACCGTACCTTTGGTGGTGGTGAGTTTCCCTTTCTGCACAATTATTTACTCTTGTTTAATTAAAGCTTCCACACCAATTGTTGAGTGAAATACAATATGCCAGGATTCATTGCTAATAAAGTTTGAATAATGTGATTGTGTAGCCAGCATGTTGGTTTAGCAAGTTGGAAAAAAATTTACTTTTAAATGTGTTTTGGGTGGGGGATGAGGTAATCTGTGCATTACCGGTCACTGTATGGGAAAAAAAACACAAATAGAAATGTCCAGCAATAAGCGTACCAGTTTTGCCATTTTTATTGAGAAATAAAGGGAGCCGCTGTGGTGGAATAGTTGGCACGTTGGACTTGCAATCCAGAGGCCACCGGATTAATTCCATCTTCTGGCATGACAGTTGAAGCAATAGTGCAAGTTTATTCAATCTCCCCAGTTAGTCAATGCACAGGATACGTGTGGTGGGGTAAAACGTGGCTACGCCCACATCCATCTTCCATGCAATCTTATCCACGTGGATGAGTTGGCTAAATACAGGCAGTCCTCGATTAACATCGGGGTTGCGTTCCTAGAAATTACGACTTGTAGCAAAATAACATTAAGAAAATACATTTTACATAATCAATGTAAATAGGGGCGGTTTAGGTTTAGATGAAATTTCCCATCACAATTAATGGGAAAACGAATAATAACACTGTCGTGATTAACTCTAGTTATCAGCAGAGAAAAGGTCAGGTTAACACTCATCTGTAGTCTGAAAAATTGTCGGCTGCCACTGTGTCTGCACTCACCGCCTCACCCATCGTTCTAATGTTGTGCAGGTTGCTGCGTTGTTTAAACCTCTCAAACCACCTTGATTAAACCACCTTTAATTCCTCAAGCAGAAACGTTGTGCCTTTGCCTGGATCACCAGTAAACTCAGAGGAAAGCGGTGCTGATTTTAATATTCAGTCCCCAGTGATAAAAGGCACGACATATTCTAGAATACCTTTTAACTGATTAAACAAATGCAAACCTACCATATAGTGACTTCGGCTGTCGCACCATTTATATGTTTGCGCATGCCAACCAGTGCATTCATTACTAATATTCCTTTGGAAATTATTACCAGTTCCTGATTCTTGGAACTGGCCATTGATTGTGAAAATGCTGTCCAGTATATTTGTTATCGTTTAACCCGACTAACTTCTGTGACTTAGATAAATGTTGTACTTTGAGTTATATTGAGCTGTTTTACATGTAGAGCATAAGTACTAAGTATGTCTCATCACTGTATAGTCAGACCAAAACAATAGTCTCAAGGAGCCTTCATGTATGTTTAAAGGTAGTGTTTCATCTGGCGTTTTAACATCCGTTGGCAATAATCCATCCATATTGCTTCCTGTTATCGAGCTTTCTCTGCCACCTGTGAATCTTCAGACAAGAGGTCTGTGCATAGTGAATATATAGATATTGCCTTTCTCTTTCTAAATGTATTTCAGATCACGAACATGCAAAACAGACATATTTAATATCCCTCATCACTTCCCTTGCCGCCCCCCACCCTCATCCACTCTTTTCCACCATAAACAATTGGCTCCATCCCTCTTCCTACACATTACTCTCTTCCACATGCTCTTCTGCTCTGGCCTTCTTTCTCCCACTATTTCTTCTCCAACGTTTTGCTCATTCGGTCATACATTCTGTCTACCCCTTCTGCTCTCTCTCTCTCTCTCATGCCCGTTCCTTGACTCTCTCTTCGTCACTGGTCCTCCTCTGCCTTCACCCCAACATCTTCATTTGTGTCGAGCTGTCCTTCACCCTCGCCTCCGATTAACACGTCTGGCTATGTATGGTGCAGAAGAAGTTTAGCATACACCATTCCTGGCAATTACCGTCCAATTGATCTTCTTTGTTTTATACATTTTTGGAACGCCTTGTTCATAATCAGCTCGCACGCCACATTTCTTCGCATTCCCTTTAGCCCCAATTTTTATTTGGTCTTTGTCCACTTCATTCCACCGAACCAGCCAGAACCATCTGGCCAATTCCTTCCATGCCGGTCTTTCTGCCCTTCTTCTCATTCTTCTTTGACCTTTCCTTCACTTTTTGACACTTTTGATCACCCCACTCTGCTTTCCACGCTCTCCGACCTCGACAGCTCCAGCACTTCGCTCTCCTTGCTTAAACCTCATCTTCTCACACATCTTCAGTCTCCTTCAATCACTACATCCCCCCCCCCCCATGCCCCAGCTTAGTGTCGGTGTTCCGCAGATGGTCAGATCTGGGTCCCTCACTGAATCTATTATCTACTTGTTCTGTTTTCCTCAATATTTCCTTGCCGAGACCCAAATCTTCTTCTCCCCTTTCCTTCTTTTACCCCTGACCGTACGTCTCGCATTTTCTCCTGTCTGGTTGCCAGCGAATAATGGATGGAACTTCACTTTCTCTCTCTCAATCCTTCGAAAACATCCATCATTTTCTTTACAGCCTCTTGCTCCCCCCCCCTCCCGTTTCCACCATCTCCTCTCCTTTTCTCCCTCACCTCTGTTTCCTCTGCCATCAACCGCGGTGTCACCTTTGACTCTTCCCTCACTTTTTCTCCCCATATGTCCACTACCAATCGCATCTGCCCCTTTTGTATATTCAACATCAGGAAAATCTGCCCTCTTATTATAAAATAATTCTCACGACGTTTCGCTGCTTGCGTTGTGGCCGAAACGTCTTGAGAATTTTATTATGTTTTATTTTTGTTATTTTATTATTTCCATTCTACGGGACTTTACCGAAAGAACCAAGAAGATGAATCCCTGCAGTCACGAAAGCTTTAAATCGAAAGATGAACTCACTCAGTAAAGCACATCCATGATGTTAAGGACTTACTTGACTTATGTCTTTTATTAATGATATGAGTAATGCAGGGCATACGTATTTGGCAGACAACGTGATTATACACGAGCATATTTATTTACACAACATAATTGTGTGTAGGCCTGTGTACAGGTGGTCATGCATATGCATACAATGACAACCAACCCATCAGAGCTGTAGATCGTATAAGTGTATGCCACATATCTTCCACATGAGATATGACATAGTAAGCCAGAGCACCCCAAAACACAATGATGTTTTGTTTCTCATCTGCAGAATCAGAAACTATGAAGCTCTAGTTCACAGATGATGTCCAGTAGTTCACAGATGTCCAGTAGACGTCTGTGAACTGCTAGACATCCCTGATGGCCATAGAGTAATTTCCCAATTTTGCCTTAGCATGCCCATATTTTTCTGGGTAGTATCGCCTTCATTAATGTTACGTTACGAGCAAAACTAATTTTAAATATATTTTCTGTAACATAAGATTGCCTAACATTAGATGATGAGAATAATTTAATTGAGTGCCATCAAACCATAAGTTCTGCATTTATATTCCATTTCTCTTGAGCATTCATGCTACGGATCAGTGGGAATATAATGATATAAAATTGAGAATCATAATATTAGTACACTTATGGAATGTGAGATTAACGCGTATTTGCACATCCATTTATTCGTCGTATTTTGTAAGTCTAAGTAACCACAAATCATGAATACAAATGATACTACATCAAAAGCTTTTGCAATGTGAAGGTAAACTGTAATGCTTCAATGGCCATTACAATTTTATTCTTCGTTTATTTCTCCATTCCCAATTGACATTTAATTTTTTGAAGTAGTATTGGATTTATTTTAGTGCTGTTTCACGTGGCAGTTATAATTTTTTTAAACATATCACAATAGAGTTGATTATCGATTATTCGGCAGGCGGTTATCCGGCTTCCAACATTATCCGGTGGTCCAGAGCCTATTTGGAAAAAACGTAAAAACCACTCTGAAGGCTGTACCAGTCCGGCGAGTGGCAAAAGAAGAGTAGCTGTGCTTGATTTCAGTGTCAAATATGATATACAGTACATTATACACTACATAGAACTTAAACAATGAAGATACTGCATGTATATACATTTTTCATGACTAATACCTACAGTAATAAAAAGAGAAAATATTCACTGCGATCCAGCGAAAAGTGCGTGTAATTCCGCATTCTCCGATGCACTGGTCTAAAGGATGCATCAGTCCAGCGATCGTCAAACACATATTCTTGGTTCTTTCGGTAAAGTCACATAGAAGGGAAATAATAAACTAATAAAAATAAAACATAATAAAATAAAATTCTCACGACGTTTCGGCCACAACGCAAGCAGCCGTCCTCAGGTGAAGAAACAGAGCTGTCGGAAAGACAGCGTCCTAGGATGCTGTTTTTCCGATAGAAAGAACCAAGAATATGAATCCCCGCAGTCACGAAAGCTTTAAATCGTCAAACACATGTTGATAAAACATTGGAGTGGTAAGTACGGTACTGTAACTTTTTACAGGAGGATATTTATCTTTGTCTATTTTTATGTTGATTCATGCGAATTTCATACAGTAAACACAAAAACATGTATACAACACCTAAAAACATGTTATACAAGAATGTGCAAAAATAAGATATTTTAAGTCATGATGTGATTATCCGGCGTTTTTGAAAATCCGACACCCCCTTCCCCCCTGAAGCCGCCGGATAATGGATGAACAACTGTATATAATTTGTATTGTACTGTGAAATACAGAAGTTTTTTTATAACATTTTTCTCATCTTGAAAATGGTTCCCTGCTGGGGTACCTCGTGATGTGTGACTAAGTGGTGGCCTTCGGCTGTGCATACCAAACAGTTGGCGGTAATTCGTCGCTACATGCAGCACTTCCGTCTGCCCATCTGCTCGGTCAACCAATTTATCTGCTGATAGACATAGTTGCATTTTTTTTTATTATACTTAATATAGCTTGAAAGCATTGATTTATTTTTTGAGTTGCCTATTACAGCTGGATCAAGCAGTATTTAGGTTAGGTTATAAGCATGACCATCATGCCACAGCATGGCGCCATGGTGGCGAGATGTTAAATACCTCGCCTGGTTCACAGGAGTTTGAATGTTCCCCCTGTGGTCATGTGGATTTTTCTCCGGGTCCTCCAGTTTTTGGCTGCCTTAAATTTCCACGTGATAAGCCACTTCATTGAGCTCTCATTTGTGGCCAGGGCACTTCTAAAAAAAGCTCTATAGCTCAGTGGGCCTTACCTAGTAAAATAAAAAAAATAGTTAAATAAAAATGTTTTAAAACCAGATTAGTAATTTTATGAAATAGTAGTTTATGAAGCAGTATGCACAATTGTAATAAACACATGTCAGAGAAAATGACCAATGTTTTGTTTAAATAATAATAAAAGTAATTCACTTAGTTGATTCTTGAAATTATAATTAATTCAAGACACTTTGTGAATGGCTCTGCTTGGTGTGTAGTCAATTTATTAGGACAGATTGTTTCTGTGTCAGTGTAAATATTTGTACAGGCAGTCCTCGACTTATGCATTCCCAACTTATGAACACCCGCACTTACTAACGAGATTCCATGTCTAACACGTCGGCTTTCGCGACCAATATTATTCATAATAAACGTTTTTGGGTTAAACCCAGTGGCGGCTCCTGCAAAATCTCTCAGGGGGGGCAAATGTCTGGATGATTGATAAGGATAAGGTCCACCCATGCAATGGATAAATTAACAGCTTAAGCATGTAAAGGCAACTTCACTTCTTTAATATTAATGAAAAATAAAGTGACTCTTGCAATACATCTTGTTTGTTTCTATACTCACTATTAAAACAAACCACTCAAGTTTATTTTATTAAAGATTCCACTAGGTGGCCACAAATTATATTGTTGGATGAAACGTGCTTACGTATGATGACGTAAGCACGTTAGGGCGAGCCCTCCCGGAAGCCATAGAGAATGCATTGGAGCGCCCCCCCCGGTCGAAAAACAACATCTTTGAATGTAAGTCTATGGGGCCACTCGGGGCGATTCTCAGCCGGAGTGAAATCGCCCAAAAAGAGGCGGTACTCCACAGAACGTGACATGACGCTGATTGGACTATATCCAGAGGCTGCAGTGACGGCTAGCGTGACTCTGTGGTTGAATGACATTGGTGGTGCGTCGCCCAATCGCCCTAATGAAGAAACCGCCCCTGGTTAAACCCAAAAACGTTTATTATTATTAAACCCAAAAACGTTTATTATGGAGATTCCATGTCATATTATTTTTTAAACATTGACGTAAAACGCGAATTCGCACTTGCAAACTGAACCACGGAACTATTTTGTTTAGCGGAGCGATCCTCAGCAATCGCACAGGGAGTGAGAGTGTGTGCATGTGTGTGTGTGCGTGCGCGTGCACAGTCAACCCATAGCAGCTGAGTCTGTCCGATGACCTCCGGCCAGAGAGCGTTCAACACTTCATGGCAAGGCCAAACATGCTCAAAATATCCCCCCCAATATATTGCTATAAAATAGATGTATTTTATATGATTGTGGTTTATGGTTGTACTTTATGAATTCCTAATCTCTGGCATGACATTCAATTAAACAAGAAAAGATAAGAAAAAACATAGCAATGGAATACAATACACTATTTGACATTTTTGTTAAAGAAAAAAAATCCATCCTATGTGTTCGTGAATTTTTTTAATCTTTTAGGAAGGAAATGGCAGGAAATTCGTTTTCAAATTTAGATTGATTTTTTTTCTGGGGGGGGGGCGGGGATCCCCAGACCCCCTGGAAGATTTGGTCCCCCCCAATGTTGACTCCATGGCTACGGCCTAGCTTCACGTGGCCTTAAAGTTTACATTGCTTGGCACAAGCAGCGTGCTGATGTCACCGCCCCTTGGTGGCAAATGGTGTGAGTGTGTGTGTACACGCACACTCAACCTCAAATGTATACCTAGGGGCCGTCCATAAATGACGTCACGCACCTAGGGGGGGGGGTGTCAGACATTTGTGACGATGTGTGACGAGGGGGGGGGGAGAAATGTGACGTCACATCAAAATGCGCAACTTTAAATAAATATAGACAACACGTTCTACTTAATTAAATAGACTTTTTAATAAATGTTATCTCCTACAACATCAGAGTGCAGCGCCACATTAAATACGCACTACAACGACAATAGTTTAAAGCGATTTGAAGCATGTCTTATTTTCAAAATGTAAATATGGTTTTGGGGGGGGGGGGGAGCAGAGCTTTGTGACGTCATATTTGAGGGGGGTCTGACTCTTTGTGACGCCCTGTGACGAGGGGGGGGGGTCAATATTCGTCCAAAATCGCGTCACGTCATTTATGGACGGCGCCCTAGTGCAGTGTGGAAATATTGCCACTCGGGAGACGAATGAGTTTGGGGGTGGTGCTGGCCACCCCCCACCCCCTTGAGTGGCACTCCGGCCTTCATAAGTGCTCGCTAACAGCACTTGCCCCAATAATAAAAATAAAACATAATAAAATAATTCTCACGACGTTTCGGCCACAACGCAAGCAGCCGTCTTCAGGTGGAGAACAGGTCTGTCGTTGTGGCCGAAACGTCATAAGAATTATTTTATTATGTTTTATTTTTATTATTTTCCTTCTACGTGACTTTACCGAAAGAACCAAGAAGATGAATCCCTGCAGTGACGAAAGCTTTGAATCGAAACTTGCCCCAATAGTCTGTAATGGCTATACGGGCATATCTGTCTTTTTGGGGAGCGGTAATGCCATGGTTAGCGCGCTGTGCTACCAATCCGGCAACCCGAGTTTGATTCCCGCTCACGACAAACACCAATGACGATGATCTGAATAGGTCCTGGGCTTCCTCTGAGTTAACTCAGCCTCAAATGAGTACCTGATGCGGTGTGTAAACATCACCACAGGGGAGACAAAGGCGGTCGGATGTGGTGTTGGCCACCCACCGTGCTTCATAGGTGCTCGCTAACAACACTTGCCTCAACAGTCTGTTGAAAGCCAGTCTTTGTAGTGGGTGGTTATCGCACATTGCTACGAAACCAGCGACCCGAGTCCGATTCCATGTGAATGAAACTTGACTATGTATGTATGTTGAACTTCTTTCGCACCGTACGTAGCCAACCGTGCTAATCGGAGGTCAAGTTACTATCACGCGGATTTAGCCGATGAAAGATTACCCATATTGATATACTGGGCTACCCCGTGGCCCATCAGCACTTGGCCTAACAGTCGGTTAAGGCTATACGGGGGATCTTTGTCGTTGGTGTGTGTCTGCGTGTGTGCGTGCCCTATGTGTGTGCAATTGTGGTGACTCATTGCGCCCTGCCGCAAGCAAGCCAACATCAGGACTCTAGGTAAGTGAAAATAAGACAGATTATTTTTTCTATTCGTGTTCCTCTATGTTTTATTTGCTATTCAGTATTTATTACAGTATTACATGCACATATACAATATTTATTATTTATGATTTTAATAATGCTTCCCTTTTTTGTTGAACCGTAACACATTTCATAACACAAATTGTATGGAAATTGAAACACAGTACATTATTGTGTTTTGACTTGCGAACCATTCGACTTAGGGGCGGTCCCAGGAACGAATTATGGTCATAAGTCGAGGACTGTTTGTCCTCAGATAAAACCATTGCAAACAATCAGAAACATATTTTCCTTACTGCCTTTTACAGACCCTGTCTGACCTCTTTATGTGGCTGTCACAATTAAGCCTGTGACCCCCCGAACACATTTACAACACTGTACCCCCAGTTTGTACATTTACAGTAATTACATTTACAGTCAATACACTTGCAATTGCTAAATTGTTTTACAGTACAGTACTGACATGAGCTCAAATGTCAAAAAGAGCTATGGTGTGTAAATTACCATTTAAGTATTTTCTCTGAATAATGCACTGCCTATTGTATATCCCTTTTGTAGGAATAATATACTTTTACATTTTTTTTCACGTAGTGTTAATATTATATTGTAGATTGTCACATTTTGTTGTCATTACTCACATTGTGCCTTTAAGCTTTACTTTGCAAATGTCTAATCCTAGATGATTGTTTTAATCGAACAATAAAAATAAATACATTATTATTGCATGACGGTGTGGATAAGTGCAGTATACACTGGGCTTATTTTTTCACTTGATATTTTCTGAGACTCTGCTAGACTAGTTTGGAGTATCTTGATTTGAAGCTTTCGTGACTGGATAAGACATTGCCACTAGAGTACATGTTACACCCATCCATAATCGAGCATAAATCCAATAGTCCGCAGTGATGTAAAGGGACCATATCACGCATTCTGTAATCCACGTTGCAACTGTGAAAGTTTTGTCGATAGTCTGCAAAATAGTGCACGCAAACGCGGTGTGCAGCAGATTACGGGAGAAATTAGGCACAGCTAATCTGTGCGAATGCAAAACTAAAAATTGAAATAGCATCATTTTAAAAAGATAGCCTTACCTTTACTTTCCCAGCAACTCTGCTCCTGCAGCTCTGAATTAGTCCAACTTAATTTTGCAACCCCTTTTTTTTACTTGGGAATAGAGTAAAAACATTAAAAACAAAACAAAATTGCGTGTCACCTACCTTTCTCACTGCAGCTCCATGATTATATCTGAAACTTCGCGATTCAAATACTTCAGAGTTCGCACAGCAATGAAGCCGGCAGCCTCTTTCCAACAATGCGAAGTCCATAAATACAGGAATCCCTGGCGATACATAAGAGATGCATTCGTGGCAAAAGCTATTTAACTCGAAATTACTTTTTTTCATGCAGAGACTGGAACTTGTACTAGACCCTACCCTTGAGAAATCACATCTCACGAGGTCCAGTCCCCCTTCACACTCGTAAGGAATTTTCTTTGAGAAATAATTTCTAGTGGACCCATGGAGAACTCCTGAACTCTTCAGAACAGGACCATTCATATCTCTAAAGCACACGATCCTCTCCAGAATACATCTCTTCCAGGTTTCTAAACCTATCCTCCCATAAATCACTAAGACAAAAATATGAGGCTTACAAATCTTTGACCGTGCCCTGGTGCTTGCCCAATTTCTTTTAAACCCGGAGGAGTCTCACACAACTTTTGGTCCCTTGACAAGAGGCTACAAAAGCAGACAATTTAGGAGATAGGGAAAGAAATTAAATAATTATTGACAGTCAACTCAGCATTGAACCCCCCAGTATCCCCCTTGGTGATATAGAATCCCTTTAAAGCCTTTCTAAGAGGCCCTTTAATCGGAAAAGGAGCGCATAGGCTCAAGAATATTAAAGCCAAGCAGCACGCATTGGAAAATAAACTTAACTCCCTACATGACAGCTATAAGGTCACAATTTCAAATCACCATGAGGGAAATCAATTCTATGAAACTAGAGTTGGAAAAAATTCCTAATGATCAAACCACCCTGCTATTTATGAAGGCTATACTCCCCTTCCGTGACTCCTCTCCCTCTACGGGGAAGATCCTAGCGAGAATGGTCATATCCAGGCGGAACTGTAACTACATATCCTATATCCATAAAGAAGGGCTGCCCCTCACAAAGGTAAAGGAAATACATTTCCACTTCAAAGACTTCTACAAGGTTTTAGATTTGAAGCTTTCGTGACTGCAAGAATTCATATTCTTAGGTTTTTTCGGTAAAGTCACGTAGGTTAAACATTAAAATTAATAAAAGTAAAATAAAATAAAATCACGACGTTTCGGAGGCAACACAAGCTTCCGTCTTCAGGTGAAACCATCACAGCCACGACATTTACTTGATGCAGCTGTCGTGGCTGTGACGGTTCCACCTGAAGACGGAAGCTTGTGTTGCCTCCGAAACGTCGTGATTTTTATTTTATTTTACTTTTATTAATTTTAATGTTTTACCTACGTGACTTTACCGAAAAAACCTAAGAATATACTTCTACAAGGCCCTATATTCATCGGACTCCCCTACAAGCAAGAAAATAAGACACTTATTTCAGTAAAATATCCCTTAATAGGTTGAACTCACATGTGGTAGAAGAGCTAGAGATACCCATTGACCTACAGGAACTTAATGACACTCTAGCATCATCCTCAGCAGAAAAGCAGCAGGCCGAAATGGATTCCCCGTAGAACTCTACACATTTTCTCCCAACCACTAGCATCTAAAAAAGTGTGACTAAATGTCATGAAGTGTTAAACAGTACGTGTTGCGTCGTAGAACCACGCGGAGACAGAACTTCTTGTAAGGGCTTTCGCCATTTACTAACACGGTTAAACACTCGGTCCTTCCCGTGGACCCCCAAGCTCTACTCGTCCTAACCTCGGCTATCCCTTGGGCTCTCTCACTCGGGCCGGGACGGGGGTTCATCCAACACCGCCCGGCCGAGGAGAGAAGAACCCCACTCACTCTCAGCCGATTCTCACAGACTTCCTCGAGCCCTACTCTTGGCTATCTCTTCGGCTCTCCCACTCGTCGACCCCAGACGGGGGTTCAGCCAACACCGTCCGGTCACGAGCGGGAGAGACCTCCTTCAGCCGATCCACACTCCGGGCTCCCACAACGACCCCGCCTTCGTCACGGGGGTCCCCCTTAAGTACCCCTTGGGTGGCTCCTCCCGTTCACTCGGACCCGCCCCTGTTCTCGAAGGTGTCTCCTTACAGCGCTCATGACAACTACTCTACACATGTGCTTGCTGATGGAGGCCTTTTGGGGTGAGCAGTGGTGGAGTTATGCAGACGAAGGTGCAAGTTCACTTGCTTCTTCATCTTACAATGAAGCTGGAGATACAGGAATGTTCACCAAACGAAGCGTGCTCTCTTCTGTGGGCCTTCAGGATTTAATGCAGAACTTTATTTTTTTTTATAAATACAGCTTGACATCATTTTTATTATTCTGCTGGTAAAGATTCTTCTTCCAGTGAATGCCACTGGTTAATGTCCTGTTATGTATGTATGTATGTTCAATTTATTTCGTACCGTACGTACATAGCCAACCGTACGTAGCCAACCGCGCTACTCAGAGCTTTTGTTCTCGGTTTGAATCATCCTCTGAAGATATCCATTCTTGCTTCGACATTAATAAAAGCCTATGAAAATCTCTGTGAAGTTAATATCCGTGGTGATATTGGTGGTATCATTTCCTCGGCCTTTTATTCAGCTCATGGTTCAGATTCTCACTTGACAGGTCCTCACAATGGCACTCAAGCAAATCCACCATGATTGACTCCTCCACATTGTTGAGTCTAGGCTTTCGGTGGTAAACGCGATGCACGTACGGTATTGTATTCCATCACAATATATTAAATTTTCACTGCGTACGTTCCTAGTTTCAAAATTGCACGTGAAGTTATTTGTGTAAGCCTTGCAAAGAATCCGATGGTGTGTTGGCAATGTGAATGTCTTGGTTGTTTTTTTACAAACTAAACTTATTTTACCAGGTAAGGCCCACTGAGCTATGTAGCTCTTCAGCAGTGACCTGGTCACAGATGATAGCTCAACTAAGTGGCTTATCATGTAGAAATGTATAGTAGGCAAATACTCTAAACGCAAGTTGATTCTAAATGTGGAGAGAAAAACCGGAGGACCCGGAGAAATATCCAAAATCTAACAGCAGTGCGTACTGACTGTGGTGGTACCTGCTATGATTACAGCAGTGCATACTGTGGTGATACCTGCTTTCACTGCAGCAATGCATACTGTGTGGTACCTGCTATGATTACAGCAGTGCATACCGACTGTGATGGTACCTGCTATGATTACAGCAGTGCATACCGACTGTGGTGGTACCTGCTATGATTACAGCAGTGCATACTGACTGTGGTGGTACCTGCTATGATTACAGCAGTGCATACCGACTGTGGTGGTACCTGCTATCACTACAGTAGTACATGCTGACTCTATAGCAGTATTTATTGACTCTATAGCACAAAGTACTCATCTGACAGAGTGGAGTGGTGAGGCCTAGTCCCGTGCAGAGCCTCCGGCCTCGCCTAGATTGACGGCCTATAGTGGTAGCATCTACCGACTGTATAGTAGTAATAACTGCACGCATCGGGGAGGGGGGGGGACATGAGACAGTGAAGAATTAACCTGAGCATTTAGTGTATTTTTGTAGGATTTTTAACGCAAAATAAAATGTCCCCCTCACTCCCACTGAAGGCGTGCGACTTGGCATGGGCCATCCATACCAACTCACGCACCAAAGGCGCGTGAGTTGGTATGGTCGTGCACGCGTCATAAAAAAATAAGTGCGCGAAATCGCACTAAATCGCTAATTAAACTAATTGAATGTTGACTGATGTAAAAAAGGAATAGTGCTTGCTCACGGCAGGGCTTACGGTGTGGTACCTGGCTATTTATTTTTCGTAAACCCCACCGTTGGAGAGCCAAGCGCGCGACCACACACAAACCCACAAACCCCGCCACAATTTTTGACTTTTATATAGATAGATTGTAATGCATTCTAGTAAAATAATAAATTTAGGATTACATTATAATAAAGCATACCAATCTGAGGAAGTCAATTACGCAATGTACTGGGGACTGCAGGAGGATTTTGCCGCGAATGCAAAAGATCCATAAATCGGCAATTTTTTCCCAGATTTCAGGGTCAACGATCCCACAGATTACAGAAGTCGGGAATTGCAAGAATGCATGGATGATTGAAACGTGGAATTTTTGTTATTTTTCTGTATTGATTTGAATTACATCTGTCTAAAGTTGCAAGGAGCTTTTTATGGAGTTAGTAGATCAGTGACCTGTGCCGGTAGATAATCAATGAAAACCCTTAAGAGTATATTATTTTTAAAAGGAGTCTCGTTACAGTATATTGATTACAGTGGAGTAAAACAGTTCTGTTACAGTTGAAATCAAAAGGTATTGCATAGTGGATGAGCAGGTCTAGTCTGTTTAAATCTGTAATTTACATTGAAGCGTACATCTCATCATAATAGCAATATTATTGGCATAAAGGTACAGTTGGTTTCTATTTGCAGAGGTAAGACATTTCACACAAAAAATCTCAAAATTAATATAAGACAATTTAAAAAAAATATTTTCTTTCTCAAGGCCATTATTTACTGGATGCGAGCTTTACAATGTGTTATTTATAATGAAAAAAAAATTTGTAATGTTGACAATGTGAATATATTTTACCATTCTAAAATTCACATAATTTGCTCAAAATTATGAATTGTTATTTTTTAACATCCAAGTTCCAATATTATACATTTTACTGTGATCTATTTTGCAATAACTTTCCCATAAATGTTACACTTCTGTGCATTGCTGGCTTGTCATACTGGATAATAATTTTCAACCTTCCTAATTCCAGTCACTATTTCAACTAAATTGTGCTTAAGATTGTATCTGTCTTGAAAATGCATGAATGCGTTTATGAATTAAATATTGTCTGCGGTGTTTGTTCCTCCTACATGCAGCTGTTTTATTTGCAGGGAATACATGATGAAACAATGTTAAAATTTCGCAATTAATATCGCCACATGTAACAACCATGTAATATAAGCATGCTCGTTACCTATTGCCATTATTGTGATATGACAGTGCTTTTGTCATGGCATGGGGTAGGATCAGGAAAAATTAATTCCAATCACCATTGAGGGTTCAGACTAAAATGTAATAATATAATTAATGGTTGATCACTTTAAAATGTTAATCTACCACCATACGTGAGCAGTGATGTATGTAATTTGCCTCCTCCAAACAAGCATTATCACTACCTAGGATTGGCTCCATCCTCTACTGCATTCCATTTGTATGTGTATGCATCCATGTGTGTTTGTGCCTCTCTTCTCTTCTCCTCATTCTCATGCAGGCTAATGATGATTGCTTCCTCCTCAGCACTATTCCAAACAGCTTTGATTGCCTCATGTAACTCCTCCAACATGCTCTGCATTCCCTTGTATATAATGTGCTTAAATACTGCAATATATGATGTTGTTTTTCATTATACATGGGTTTTATTCTAGCATCTGTTTGCTGTATTAAAGAATATAAAATATAGTTTTGGCCCCAAAATATTTAAATCTCCATCATTATCACACTTTCCTGTTTTAAACTATTGTATGACAACATGCTTGAATATACAGAATGCTATTCCGGCTAGATGAAGGAGCAAATAAAAATGTTCACTTTAAGAATTTTACTGACAATAGGAAACCATTTGTCTGGGTAAATTTGGTATGCCGTTTGTTCAAGGTTGTTTTTAAAGAAGAAAGCAAATGGTTTTCATCCCACTGTGTGCTGCGGGTGCAGGTCAGATTAATGGGAGCCGGCCTTCAAATGTGGACAACACCACACTTGTGGTGATTATTGTATGTGTTGGAGTCATCACCATCATCGTCATTGTCCTTGTGGCCATCATCTGCAATCGTCGCATGGCTGCTGAGCACAAGTACGGGTCCTATACTCCAAATTCAGACATCAATTGGCACATTTATTAGGAACACGCCATCCCTCTGGGTCTACATTAAGCATTAATATTAACACCACTGATACGTTTATTAGTCCGTTCAATGTAAGCTGCTTTTGGAAAAGCTGCATTTTAGAGTACCGGCAACTGTAGTTAACACATTTGACCAACTTGGAATTATAGACAGAACCCTGGAGTCGCAGGTGTAGTGAGTAACACTACATTTTTAAAGGTTGATATGAGAAAAACAGGGTTTAACATATTACACTTTATTTCTGGCACCAACTTTATTCAAGTTATTAACCTGCCAAACAATCTCAATATGGATGGAATAATGCTTCATGAGATCATGACAAGTCGAGGCTTTCTTCAAACAGTGAATTGATCATAGCTGTTGTTGTTGATGATATCTTCCTAGCCTTAAAGGACTTAAAAAATATTGAATATATCTTAAGCATGGATATGAATGACAGGTAATTGCTGCAAAACGTGGAGGTTGCAATAAAGCACGTAAAAAAACTATCAACTTTCATTCACATCATGCTTAGATGCAACATGAGCTCAACATATTTCTTAATAGTCAGCATTTACCACACAATCTAAAGTTGGGGTCCACCCTACATCGCTCACTCACAAATACCACCTCCAAAGTTAGTTTAAAAGATCAAAAGCAGAAAATGTCTCCTAAATAAACGCATTGGGTTCGCCTGTAGAGCCAATGCACAAACGCTGTGCAACACAGAGCTTGGTTTTTGCTACTTTGGTGGTGAATACTGAACTATGCCCACACCAGCCTGGCGGACAGCCCTTAATTGTACCACCATGAGAACTATCACAGACACATTGAAACAAACTGAGATTGCTTTGCTAGCAGTCCTAGCCAACATCCTGGAAGCTAATATACACTCATTGGAGTCTGTGAAATGTAAAAAAGTGGTGGTTACAACACTTAAAGATTACGATGCACCTTTGAATGAAAGGGTAAGAAATTAAATGCTGGGGAGTTCCATCCCAAACATTCTTAAATAATTATGAAATGAATTTCCTAAACCTGCTACAAGAGACAAGATCCAACTTTGATTACTAGAACTTTGTGCCTTTTTCATCCCCCCCCCCACCTAATATGATTATGTGGAGAAGTTGTGTGTCTACATGCATGTTTGTGTTTGTTGAAAACAATTCTACATGGCAGGAAGCGCGCGGCAGCCTGCAGCTCCAAGAGAAAAAGCCACGCACTGGACTTGAGTCCACCGGACCTGTGGATACACCATGAGCGTTTGGAGATGAGAACTCTGGTGAAGTCCGCTTCAGGCGCCGAGTCTGGAGTCACAGAAACTCCTGTGTCACGCCACTCACAGGAAATACACACCATCGAGCCCTGTACCATTGACAGCCTTACAAGACGCAACTCTTACATTGGTGAGAAAAGTACTTGCACCCAGAAATGACTTTGGTTAAATTTTTAGTGAATATGCTACAAGAGTTGGAAGTGCATTTGGAAGTGTATGACATGATGTCTAGTAGAGATACACTGATTATCCACTTTGAGTCTGGGCAGTCTGATTTACGGTAGTGTTTTCACTATTCAAGTCTAGCCAGGTAGAAATCTTTAAAAAATTTAAAGCTGGATAATACTGTTTTTAATTCACAGCACTGATCGCCACGGTAGTTTCATTACCTTGTGGCACCCAGAGTAGGGAGGGGGAGGGGAGGGATGGAGGTGAGGGAGAGTGCTGTCGGGGGAGCAGCATCAATGGTTGAAGGAGGGGGTCCAAACCATTCCAACACCCATGAGCACATGCCATCACATACGCAGACAGAAATAGAGACATTGGTATTGCTCAGCTTTCGTATGGTTGATGTAGATGCAAAGCAACAACGACAATTTCACATTTGGGTGGTAAGCCGGACAACTGCGGCAGTAGCAGCAGCAGTGTGTACCGCTGTGATGTCTCCTTCATATTTGTGGACCGGGAATTGCATCGTTATGTTGTATGGTCTGTTCTGGATGACCACAGTCGCACACTGGAAAGATTTCAATATTCCATTTGTGCATCATGGTTTGAGCAGATGCGGTTTAGGGTGGACCCTGAGCTTTGTGGAAGATCAAAACCAGGGATCTTTGACATTGGGTCTTTCACAAGGTGTATGTGAGTTCTTTTGAGCTTCAATCAGCTCTCGAAGCCTCATTGGGGTTGAACTCACATTGTTGAAGGTTCAGTGCATGGGTCCGAAAGGGCTTGCTTAACTTCAAGCAATGACGAGGGATGTTATTGAGGTTCTGATGAATGGGAAAGTGACTGTTTTCCTCAATCCGCAGGACTTCCCGGAGGGTTGCAGTGTTGCGGCGGATGGATGGGGGAGAGATGTGTGACAGCATGGGCATTCAAGTTATTGGGGTCGACCTGAGGGTTCCAGTGATACACCGCACTGCAGTGCTAAGTTGGATATCAATACGTTGAGTGTGACTACTTCTGGTCCATACTGGTGCACAGTACTCGGCTCCAGAGTACACACGAGCCATCATTGATGTCCGTAGCACTAGTGCTGATGCTCCCCAGCTTGTGCTTTCCAGTTTATGGACCAGGTTGACCCTTGTTTTGGTCTTGTCGGCTACCTTCTTCAGGTGGTTGTAGACTACGTGACTTTACTGAAAGAACCAAGAAGATGAATCCCTGCAGTCACGAAAGCTTTAAATCGAAATTCACTCACTTGATGTTTTTGTTGAGCCGTTCTTTTGTGTTCTCCACTAGTTTGAAGGCTACAGAGTTAGGCAGGACTCTTGCAGTCTGGTATTCTGTTGGGTTAGCAGCATTGCGATGTTGTAGTAGGGCCCAGGCACCAAGTCCAGGCCTTGAACACACTCATCCACCTCTAACGTCTGGCTGATTCTAAAGACTAGCAGGGCCTTTCCAACCTATGGGCTGCCCAACTGGTTCTACTGTTGGAGAAGGTCCTGGGTCTCTTTTGTCCAGCAGGGAGTGTATTCTTTCCGGAAGCCTCAGGGAATGCTCTTCTTGGCAGCTGCTGTGAGGACGCCAACAAAAAGGTGATAACATTCCGCCGTCATGGGAATTTGACTCGCCACTCTTTCTACAACCTCCTTATAGTGGTCCTGGTTAGCTTTGGCCAGGTTGCACCTTAGTAATCGTTTTGACAGAATCACAGGGATTTAAATGGCATGTGGGTGTTGACGGGCCTATGTTGACTTTTGGGGAAGTTTGGGAGTATTTTGAGGGATGCGTGAAGTGTGCTTCCATTTCGATCTTTGGAAACGATGGTGAGATCGAGGTTGGAGTCGCTTTGTCAGCGAGCAGAGTGGAAAGTTGCTTGCTGGTTAGGATCGAAAGGAAGGTGCATATCTCTGGTGAACATCCAGTCAGTGAGGCCTTTGCCATCGACCTGATCTACTGCATAGCTCCACACAGTATGGTGGCTTTTAAAGACACCATTGTATAGGGCTGGGATTGATGCACTTGGGAGTGCTGGTTTTGGCCATTTTTAATTAGGGGCTTTAAACACGTTGGTGATGTTAAGTTCCCCTATCTTGATGCTGGTAGCTTTTTAAGTTGGTGGGAAGGCGTGATAGTGTTCTTGATGTATATGGCCAAGCGATATTTCGGGTGGTAATGGCTCGTCGTGAGGTATCCATGGATGTGGTACAGTACTGGCATGTAGGACATCCAAGACGTGGGTTTCTTGGAGCCACAGTACATCAAAGTTATCTGGCATGTTGTTTGGCCCTGAAGAAGGCCATTGGCATGGCTTGTGCTGTTGCTCTGGAGACTGGGAAATGGACGATCGATGTTCGGTCGCCGCATTCATCGCATCCGTCGTGATTTCTCACTTAACAGAGTGGATCGCGTGAAGGCTGCCATCATCCATTCCACATAGGTCGTGAAAAACACAAACACAGACACATTTCGGGAGAAAAGCAGTGATAGAAAAACACAGAGAGAGATAATTGGACAAATAGACAGAGGGTCTGTATCTGTGTGTATGTGTATATGATGTGTATAGCGGTGGTGCTGTGATAGCAACACCAGTGACTATTATCTGAACTTGTCCTGGGCCTCACATAGCCTCAAATGAGTACCTGCGGTGATATGATAACATCACCACTAGGGAGATAATGGTGGGAAATGACTGATGCAGATTCTGCAGGATATAGGTGAAATGTCAAAGTCAAAAATCAAGCTTGGGCAGGAAATAGGAGAATGGTTCGCATCAACAAACGGTACGAGACTGAGATCCACTTTCACCAACCAACTTCGTCACATACTTGCAAAGAGTAATTGATGCCATTCAGGACAAAGGCACAGGGATATCTGTGCAAGGAGAACGAATAAATAACCTGACGTTTGCAGACGACGTAAATCTGATGGAAGAAAGCTGCGTAGTACTGCAGGAAAGTCTGCGTACGCTGAGTAAGGCAGGAAATTACGCAGGACTGAGGATTAACTTGGAAAATACAAAGACGGTGTTTGGAAGGGAGGATGTTGAGAAAGGAGGAGTCGTAGAAATCAGCAAAATTGTGAATGTGAAGAAATGTTATATCTTGGGAAGTCTCCTGACATGGGACGACTGCACGAAAGGGATAAGAGCGAGGATTCGCAAAGACAAAAGGAGTAATGGCAGGATTCAACAACATCTGGAATAGCAAACAAATCAGCTATAAGGCCAGACTGAACATCTTCATAACATGCGTGTTCAGTACAGCTGTGTATGCCTGCGAGACTTGGACATAAAAAATTAACCCGTAAAAACAAAGTTTTTCACTCTAAATCCTTAATATGCGTGGCGGCTAGAGTCCTCTCGTCCTCTGGCTTGAGATGGCTGCCACCTATGGGTCAGATGATTGTCTGCCAGCATTAAGCAATTGGTAATTAAATATTTAAATTTTCCCTAAACAGTGTAACATTTTGGAATTTTTTTTTCACGAAAATTAATTGTCACGCACAACGAGTCTGTGTGGAAAATGTCAGCTCGATTGGATCACGGGAAGTGTGTTAAAAAACGAACGAAAAATTTGCACGGTCGTAAGCAAGCAAGCAAGCACGCAAGCAAGCAAGCGAACTTAATATAAAGGATTTTAAAAAAGACTGACAGAGATAAGATATTGGCATTCGAAATGTATTGCTACAGGATGCTGTATCCAAACTGGACCCAAAAGAGTGACCAACGTAGAAGTAAGAACAACGTTTGCACATAGAAGACCTGATGCAGGCAGTGATGAGAAGGAAACTGCAACTACAGTATTTGGACACACATGTAGGATGGACAACGACATGGCAATTAAAAGTGTGTGGTTTAGAAAAATGGAAGGAACAGGAAAGAGAGGAAGCCTAACAGAGAATGTCTTGAGGACACAAGGTACCAAAGCGATGTGGCACTACTTGAGCATGTTGGCACAAGCCCCGGAGGAAAGTGGAAAGAAATAACAAAATGTTCCGTGGACACCTCGGGGGCTATCTGCCCATGGATTGTGATGATGATGATGATGAGAATACAGTAAAAGCTTAGATTGCGAGTAACTTGGTCTGCGAGTGTTTTTCAAGACGAGCAAAATGTTTTAATAAATATTAATTTGATAAACGAGCGAGGTCTTGCAATACGAGCAGCACGTGTATACGCTTTGTCTGCCGAGCGTCACGTGATCACAACTGATATACGAGTGCTTTGATATACGAGTGCTTTGGATTACAAACACGTTTCCGGAACGAATGTTTTACTGTACACATATCCTTCCATGTATATAAAATTAAACATGTGTATAATGTGAATTTTCACTGACCTGCACACATTAACTTGGATGGCTGAATGCTGGTTAACCTCGAGTGGCATGTTTGTGTACTGCAGTGCACGAGGGAGAAGACTGTGCCACACTGTCGTCCCGCCGGTCTATGAGGTCCAACGTCATGATTCCACTTGACAGCCAACAGTCCGTGCAATGTGAGTTCTCCTCGACTGCCATTCTACCACCTCTTATTCATACTGCCATGCTCCAATAGCAGGGTCATGATCACAGCCTCTTTCAAAAAGTATTCGGTAGTCAATGTGGGGCTATTTAATGGCTTGAATTCTGGTGCAATATTTTGTGATATACTAAAAGATTTATTATAAAATGAACACTAAATCAAAGTGATCGTTAAATGATAACGTCAAAGTTAGTCTTTATAGTGGACAATAGACTTTTTGTTTCATGACCATAAAGGTTTACATGTATAATTCTGTATGAATGGGTGTTATTTTGTATGTCACACCATGGGTCTCATGCCATTTAGCGCAAAAATAAGGTAAAAAAAAACTCTTTGCTTGATTGAAGGGGGTTTTTGTCCACCATTTACTTGCTCAATGCCAGGTTTATTGCGCTTACAAGACAACTTGTTATCATAGAGTGGTCCTTGCCTGCATCTTGCTTCCGTGCGTGTTGTGCGAATATTTTATTTCGTGTCAGACATAAAACAACCTCAATGTTGGCTTAAAATGCACAAAAATAAAGTCATGCACATTTGATACAAAACATTATATACAATAATTATTAGAGGTTTTAAAACTCCAGAATGCAGCAGTAGACTACGAGGGTTGGCATTGGCTATCAGAGTAGCTAAAATAAAACACTCAAATGCCTCGACCGCAATACGTCTGAGCACGAACTAAAACAAAGTCAGTCGCAGTCATGTTGCTGACAGAGGCCTGTCAAGAAATTTGCCAGAAACTCTTAACATTTATTCAAATATTAGTCCCTTCCAATTAAATTGAACTTCATAAATAAATGTGTTTGTGAATATGAATGCTTACTTTGGCTAAATACTTCACTCATAGTCATCTGAAAACACAGTTCAGAGAGAAATGAAAGAAAGCAATGGTGAATATGCAGATTCGATTCATACACAGTAATCGCAGCACAATAACCAAGAATCAGGATATTACGAGTCACAGAAAACGCTGTTCAGAGCGCAAGGCAATAAATTTCATTCTTTATATGGTAATTATTTAAATTATGTTGGATAAAATAGTTGCAAAACCATAACCGAGGATCACCACGTATTATATGTTGGCCACAATCCTGCTTAACGACTCCTGTCCCAGTAAATCTTGGACCAGGGTTTACCACCTCGGGTTGCCAAATGAAACGAAGTAAATGAAGGTATGAGGACATCAAGTTCACCGACAAACGCCATTAGAGTTAAGCGTACTCGTTCAAATAATAATTATATTTCATACAGTGTCGTTCATGCGAAACTACATCTCACAATGCTGTACAAGAGAATGGCAAATACATTTCTATATTTCTGTTCGCAAAAAGAATTGCACACCCAAACCAAGATTAACTCAACTCAATTAAAGGCCACAGTCATTCAAAAGGGTTTTTTAAAGGGACTTAAATAGTGGAAAGGACTTTAAAGTTGACAAGTGGAGCGGGAGTGCATTTCACACCATGGGAGCTGCAGATGCGAATGCACGCCCACCCACTGTCTTGCATTTAATTTTAGGCTGAATGAGCAGCTCCATACAGGAACATCGGAGGTGTTGCTGTTTGGCACTCGATCTGGCAATGAAGGGATATATATATAGGCCAGGGCAAGTCCATTCAAAATGTTGTACACCATCAGTGCAATGAAGGGAATATAATGGGGGTGAAATGTTCTCATTTCCGAGTGCGAGTTAGCACCCTTGCAGCAGCATTGTGGACCTGCTGAATCTGTTGAATATGAGAATTTGGAAGACTATATAAAATATAATTGCACTAATCCAGCCTGGAGGTTATGAAGGCATGAATTAGTGTTTCAGAAACAGCTTGAGTGAATTAGCTATGAACCCGGGATATCCTATGGAGTATGAAAGAAAGTAGTTTTACATAGAATAGAGACATTCTTGGTTCTTTCGATAAAGTCACGTAGAAGGGAAATAATAAAATAATACTAAAAATATATGTAAACAAAAAAATTTCACGACGTTTCCACTGCAACACAAGCAATCATCATGTGTTTGCTTGTGTTGCAGTCGAAACGTCGTGAGAATTTTATTGTTTTATATTTTCATTATTTTATTATTTCACTTCTACGTGACTTTACCGAAAGAACCAAGAATATGAATCCCTGCAGTCACGAAAGCTTTAAATTAGAAGAAAGATGTGAAGAGAAAATGACAGATCTGAATCCAAAATGACACCAAGACCGCATACTTCCTTGACAATAATCAATTCAGAGTTAAATAAATTACTCGTTTGTCGTACCAATTTTAATTGATCGATTTTCTTGATATTAATCAGGAGAAAATTAGATGCGAGCCAATCGGATATCGCAGTGAGAAGGTATGTAAGGAGCAGTAGAGGACCACGAATAGAGCCTTGGGAACTCCATAGAAAGAAAGAAATGCCGATCGGAAAGATAAGAAAGAGACCCAAGCAAGAAGAGCATCAGAGACACCCACATGGCTGTGTAGGCGCTCGAATATAGTGATCACATGTGGCAGAAAGAAGATCATTCAGAACTCATAAAAGAGGAGTTTCAGTTGAATGATGTGCCCAAAAACCAGATGCAGTGGATCATAAAAATTATGTTTTAAAAGAAGGTTAGTTAAATGGTTGACCATGATAAGTTCAGGAATCTTAGAAATCAACGGTAGATTATAAATAGGACGAAGATTTGTTAGATTATTCAAATCAAGTGAGGTTTTTCTTTCAGAATCAGGGTATCTGTAACCATATTCAGTTCAATTGGGACAACTTTAGATACAAATTATTGATTTTATAATTTGGGTTATGTGTGGAACAAGTGTAGTTGTACAAGCCACAAATGAGGATGGTAAAGGATTTATTTGGAAGTTTTTTTTTCAGGTCATAAATGATCAAAGTTGTTGCCCTTTAATTAACTAGTGAAGGGAGATCCAAGACCTAAACACCATGGGGGAATATTTCTAGAAATTCCCACAAAACAACAGTCACTGCATTTCGTCTTGATAATAGGCGATGCAAGCACACTCTGAAAGTGACCTCCTGCAGCAACACTGTGCAACACGACCCCATTCCAACCTATCTGGGAGTGAAGTTGGATTGTACGCTAACCTTCTATGACCACTTGAACAAGGTAGCTGCCAAGACCAAAACAAGGATCAACTTTATGGGAACCTCATTTGCCAGTAAAAATATGATAATTGTTTTTTTTACCCTTCTATCTGGCAGATAGAAGGATAAATAAGTATAACCCGTAAAAACAAAGTTTTTCACTATAAATCATTTATATGCGTGGCGGCTAGAGTCCTCTCGTCCTCTGGCTTGAGATGGCTGCCACCTATGGGTCAGATGATTGCATTGCACCATTAAGCAATTGGTAATTAAGTATATTATTTTTGTCCTAAAAAGTGTACAATTTTGGGAAAAAATTTCCACGAACATTAATTGTCACGCACAACGAGTATGTGTGCAAAATGTCAGCTCGATTGGATCACGGGAAGTGGGTTAAAAAACGACCGAAAGATTTGCACGGTCCTAAGCAAGCAAGCGAACTTAATATAAAGGATTTAAAAAAACAATTATCAAGGATCAACTTGGTCCAGAAACTGGCAAGCACAAGCTGGAGAGCATCAGCACCAGTGCTACGGACATCAACGATTGCTTGTGTGTACTCTGGAGCCGAGTCCTGTCCACCAGCATGGACCAGAAGAAGTCACACTCATCTTATTGATGTCCAACTGAGCGCTGCAATGCGGTGTATCACTGGAACCCTCGAGTCGACCCCAACAACCTGGTTGCCCGTGGTGTCACACACCGGTCCCCCACCCATCCGCTGCAATGCTGCAACCCTCTAGAAAGTTCTGCGAAAATAGGAAACAGTTGCCTTCCAATTCATCAGGACCAATGGGCTACACCTTAAACAATGTGAGTTCAACCCCAGTGAAGCTTGGAGAGCTGAATGGAGTTCAAAATAATTAATAAACAAACACCTTGTGGTCTACCCTAAACTGCATCTGCACAAGCCATGGCAGATCCGGATACCTGATGCAGAGGACATGCTAATATGTGACACTAAGTCTGAAAAATCTGATAGAAATTTGGAAATTGACTTAGGAGGATGATAAACCACAGACAATTTTAGCTCTATTGAAAGTAGTTCAAGTTCAATGTATTCAAATGAGGAATAAAATGGTTTATGTTGGTAAAATAGAGATGTCATCCTTGTTACAAAAAACTTTACTTGGCAATAACCGCAACACCGCCTCCTCGACCCACAGAATGAGCGCATTCCATAAAATGATAACATGGAGGAATTGAAGCGTATATAACGAGTGATATCTAATGAGGACTGCCAAATTTGTTTTTCAAGGACCTGTTATTCTAGGGGGCTAGTTTAATGGAGGTGGATACTGGTTGAGATCATATAGGTGTGACAGGAATTTGATTTTTAGATGACAAGCACCTTCTGCGAGGTGGTAGATGGGGGTGGGTATCAGAATCCAGGGGTATGTGAAGGACTATGCTC
Organism: Lethenteron reissneri; assembly: GCF_015708825.2. NCBI lineage: Eukaryota > Metazoa > Chordata > Hyperoartia > Petromyzontiformes > Petromyzontidae > Lethenteron > Lethenteron reissneri. The sequence goes on along the minus strand of NC_083842.1, from coordinate 2,047,988 downwards.
TTTGCCGGTCAAGCCTTCGATTAGCACGGTTGGCTACATACGGTGTGAAAGAAGTTCAACATGCATACAAGCCAATAGAGCAGAAGGATGTATATGGATTGCTGGTGATTGAGAGATACCTCAGTGTCTACTGGACCTCCACGTTGACAACTAGAAATCAGGAGCTTCGTGGGCAAAGAAGGCAGACAGCATTGACATCGCGGGATCTGATTTTGCTGCACCGACGACGGGACCAATCGGTACTAAGAGCCCCAACTGTTCTGGAATTACAGACCACACCATGGCCAGAACCACGGTGTAAGTAATGTGGTTTTGGAGAATCCCATTAGCATTGTAGATACGGTGTAGCTATGAACATTGTGAAACAAAAATCCAAAGGTCGTAAGTTCCGCAGGGCAGAGGCTGAGTACATAAACATGATCTATTATTTTTCTACCTACGTGACTTTACCGAAAGAACCAAAGAGTATAAGAAACCAATCAATGCAAAGATAACAATCCTCAACAGCGATTAACAATGTCAATGACAAGTGCAAGATATCGAAGTAATGGTAGCTATAGTAATAGTTTTTGTTGTTGAAGTTCTCTTCACTGTAGTAGTTGTAAACATATTCTTTGGGTCTTTCAGTAAAGTCACGTAGATAGGTTCAAAGAAGTTGTAAACAGGTGTAAATGTGGTAGTTGTTGTAATTGTTGAAGTAATCATCAAATATGGAGACGAGTAACATAGTTTGTTTTTGGAGATGATGTAGAATTTATAGAAATATAAAAATTAAAGAATATAGCTGCAGCTGCTGTTATAGTTATTGGAATTGTTGTGGTAGATATGAGATAGTTGTCCTGAGATAACCCCCATCTCTGTCCGTTCCTCACACACCATTGTCGCTAGTCCACTGAGGACGCGTAATACGTCTTTCTGCCCAGCCGATAGGCCTGGCCACTGACTTGACGGGGCTGCCCTCGGCATGCCTCAAACTCATCTGTATCTCTATCCCATATGTTGCGGAATACCCCTTTCCACTAGCCATGTGGTCAGGGGGCGATGGGCGATGGCTGCCCCCAAACACGAGCGGGAGCCCCCCCCCCCCCCCCCAGCTCAGGCCACACCCGAGGGTTCGGCCGACTCCCCATCTGGCCCTGCAGTGAGGCATGCTGGGTAGCTGGGGGTAGAGAAGTGGCTTCGAGCCGTGCTCGCCCCCAGAGTAGCACCACTTGGGGGTGCCCTTCTTTCCCCCCCAAGTGCTGTGGCATACCACATTGGCTCATGGTTGCATGCACGGGAAACATTTTGCACCTCAACACATCACACAGGGGTTTTCTTCCCCATCTGCCTCATACAGTTCACCCTCTCCCCTGATTGCCAACACTCCCTGTCAGGTGCTGTGTGTGCCTCTATGTATACGATCTACCTGTGCATTTAAATATGTATATATCCTTATGTTTCTAGATCTACTATGAGGTGGGGCCTTACCATCAACCTCCCAAAACTAAGCACCTGCCTGGGTATTTTGTATAATAAAATACTCCACCCCCTCAACTCCCTATTGGCAGGGCAGTTGTGGAGAGAGTGGAGAAGTTTCTAGACCTGGGCAGTGTGCTTATGACCAGCTCCGGTTTGACAGCAGATGTCTCACTCTGAATCGGTCGAGCGGCATTGTCTTTTCATCCGCTGTGTAACGCTGTATGGAAGCTATCTGGTCCCTCACTCCACATGAAGCTTTGGGTCTTTTCAGCCACGGTCATGCACTCTCTTTTTGATGCTTGCGAAACGTGGACCCCCCTAATGAACATCTACCCCGGTTATAAACATTCAGGCTGGCCTGCCTGCAATAAATCCTGGGTTTAACCAGACTGGATTGTGTGAGGAGCTCACAAATCTTTGAAAGATCTGGACACAGTCCCATTGGTTAGCCCCTCCAGGGGGAAAGTCTGCATTGTTTTGGTCATGTAGCCTGCATGCCCAGCCACTGCATGCCCAAACAACTTTTGTTCGGCTGGATAGAGGGGGCTAAACGGGCATGGTACGGGCTAGAGAAGGGTTTGAATAATGTGGCACGAGAGGATGTGGAGCTGAGTGGACCTGCCAATGACTGGTACCAGCGGTGTCAATATTGGCCTCTATGGAGGAGGCTAGTGAAGGATGCTAATGGGCAGTTGGAGGCAGTCGCCCTCCAGCAACAACAAAGGACAGAGGAGCGACGCTCACAACATCAAGCGGAGCGCCGGGTGGCTAAAACACAACAATTTTGCACAGTAGGCGCCACAGGTGGTGCACCCATGACACCTGGGTCTGTCCCATGACCTCTTGCCAACGGACGTTCAACACTTCTCATGGCCTTAAAGTGCATATAGCCTGGCATAAGCGCCGTGGTGACGTCAACGCCACTTGGTGACAGATGGCGGTTGTATCGATCTATGTGGGTGGGTTATTCCAGGGTGCTCTTCCCTCACCCCGACTCTGCCTACCCAGGATTAATTACTGAGTGCGTGTGGGGCAATGGTTCGCACACTGTGAGGAGTTCACTGTTCGTTGAGGTTATTTCGAGTAATATCTTCTCTGGCAACCTTCTCCCAGCTGCTGTTTAACGAGATGTACCCTGCTATGGCCGCCACTCAGGCTATTCGTAGGTAACAAAGAAAATTGTCTTCATTCCCACTCTTCTTCCCCTGTTCAAGCACCGAGTGTAGTGAGTGCTGCTATCGAGATGTATTGTGTTTAGTCTTATCTGAGAGAGGGAACTACCCTACTCGTGGAACATATTACTTGGTATTGCCAACCCCGACGGTAGCCCTATCGTAGTCTAAAATTGGACGTTGACATCAATCGCACTCTACGATAACTCCAGAGTGGACAGCCTTGTGTACGCCGTGCTGGCAACAGGGAGGGTTTTTTTAAACTTTGGGCTTCTCGTTCCAGCCAAGGCCACTCATAGAATGACTTACCTATCACCACTACTCAATCGTACACACACAGCATACAACTACCATTCACAACCACCACTACACGGCAGCCGTATTCACACAGCACACAAACCATGATAAAGAGACAAAGATGATGCAGAATGTTTAACCTTTAATCGCTCACTTCGGGCTTGACTTGTGAGCTCACCATCGCAACACTGGAACTCAAACGGTGTATGTTTTCATGGAACACAGCGTGTTCCTGATCGCCACACACGTGGTCTCGCCAGAACCATGTTTTCCAGACTGCCCCGCGGTCCACCATGCCTTAACCTTCCTGGGTTCTGCCGACTGAGCCCTAACTTTCTGAATTCCACGGAGCAGGAGGCACCTTCTGGAATTGGCCAGTTCCAATGACATCACTTGTCCCCCATTACCCCATCCACCCTATGGTGACAGCCCACTACTTTATGAAGGAGGCTGACCCATTCTCCCAGCGGGGGTGGTTGTGTCCAGAATCTGAACTCAGCCATCTTTTCCCTTCTGCTGGGGTCGCCATTGTTTGATCCACTTTGGGCTTCGCTTGTCAGGGAAAACGAATAATCAGGCCTCCACCGCGGAGTGACTGTGTTGACAAACCTCTGTGTAACCTTGGCAAAATGACGGCTCAAACAGCAACTGATATATAGATGCAGAGAGACATAGATAGACAATGGCACACAGCAGCATAAAGGTCATAATTACCAAGTGAATGTTAGGTGTGGCCCATAACTGCCAGAATTAGCATATCAATGCGCAGTATTGAGGAGAGGGGAGCTTTGATATCTGCGGCTCCACACATCTAAAAGGCTGGGAATTGTTTATGAATTAAGTTCTACAAGTCTTCTGTCCATGGAAGGTTTTTTTTCTCAGAAGAACAACACCTTGGCTTATGGCAGGTAGGTTACTACAAGTACATATACCTAGGCCACTTGTTGTAGACAATTATGGAACTATAGGAACTCATGAAATATAAAGTGAACAAGAGCACGTTGGTGCAACGCATTTATCTCATGTGCAGTAAGATGGATTGTATCATCAAGTAACTACCAGAGATGGTGTAGTTGTGGGGAGACATTCACCTAGAAATGAATAGAAGATGGCTAATGGTGACTTGCCACTTTAAGGTAAACCAAGCTGTGTTGTTTAAGTTACTTCAAAATAATAACTCTTTACATTGTTAACGTACGCAAACAATTATTTTGCTCCTGAAAATTTGCAACAAAATTATGATACCCCTTAAAGTTAAAAGTGATAATACTGATCTTTTTAAAGTTAATTCTAGATTTGAAGTTTTCGTGACTCCAATGATCCATACTCTTTCTTTCGGTAAAGTAAAAAGTTACTTTTGTAAAGATCAACACAAATGACTATGACTTGAACATTGCGCTTCATGTTAAGGTAATAGTTATCAATGATACAACGAGTATTACATATTTATAAGTTATGACCATTTATAAATGATTATATTCTGTTTAAAACTTAATTATACATGAACACTTATGGTCATTATATAACACATAATGCAACGACTTTGTTAATTAAACACAAATAAACGTAAACAAAAATCATAATTTCACACTTGTTTGAATATCAAGTTCCTTTGAATATCCCAGGCCGTTCATATCAGTGAAGTGTAAAACTTAAAATATCGTTCATAAATTCACATTTACACTGTAAATGTGTATTTGTGATTTTTTTTAAACGCAAGCTTTTATTAAAAAATGACAATGGCACATTGCTAACTTCTATTTATTCTCATTTAACTTTGGTTTTCTGTTGCTTTGTTTTAATATCATTTGAATTTGACACAATTTTTACAGCTGCCCCTTGCCATCACACCATGGATCACACTCATCACCTCTCAAACTGCATTCTGCCCTCCCCTGGGAGTCCCCAAGTGCTTGGACATCTCGACCTGACCTATACTGGCCAGCGGGGCATCGGCACCATTACTGCTGCCGGTGGGTATTGCCTTTCAATGGCTCGAATACCCCCAGCAAGATTGAGCAGAGTTTAATTTTAAAATGTTTTAATGTCAGTGTCACTGCAGTCCAGACTGTACTTTTGCTAATATTTAACAAAGTGAGGGTCTTCAGTTTTTTTATATACGAATCAGTGTGTTCATTTTCCTTGTTAAGTCCGATATTAGTTCAATTTAATATCTTTTAAGGTTGGTTCATGTTTACAAATGGGATTGGACAACTGAAAATTAGTCAGACAAATTGCAAAATAGGTACATTGTTCCAAATGTTGGCATGTGGATACCTTGCTCATTACTGTGGCAATGTGGTGTGATCCTGACCTTATCCAGCAATATTATTCATGCACAACTTTTACCGCTGACCATAAACATTTTGTAGAGGCCCACACATGCTTTACCTATAATTAACTTCTCGATTATTCATGAACTGCAGTTTCAGAAGTATATGCCCAACATTCATCAGTGTTTCAAATTGTCTCTGGTTTTTAAACAGTTTGTCTACAAAAAATTACTTTGGTTACCAATTGCTAAATATACGATACACCCTTAATATTCGCAAGGATATGAGCCTTGAGAATGGCATGAAAATGTAATTCACGAATATTAATACTTAAAGCTTTAGGAAAATATAGTTAGGGGCATTAATGTGTATACACAGAACTGTATGTATATATGAATGAATACATATATTGTATAGTATTATCGTGTTATTTAACTTACCTTTAATGATGAACGTAAACATTTAAAATTTCAAATAAATCAATGGCAATTACGGAGTGAGTAATTTTTCAAAAAATGTAATTGCGCTCACATGTAAACTGTGTGGCAGACAAAGGCAGACTGAGAGGGAAAGCGTCGAGTGGGCAACTTTCACAATCTATGCCTCTTTTAGCTTGCTATGGTTGAGGATATTTAATATACAACCCCGCAAATTTCAGATAGCACTACCGTGAATGTGTTTTGAATACACAAAATCTGTATTATAAAACCTGCGAATATTCAGGTGTACAGCAAAGTTTTCACTCCATTACTTACTCTCTCATGCATACTGTAAAACATAGTAACATAAATTATTTTGAGCCAATTGCACATAAATAAATAGTTTTATTATTCTTCTTTGGTTCTTTCGGTAAAGTCACGTAGGTGAAAAAAAAAATCACGACGTTTTGATTGCAAAACAAGCAATCATCATCAGGTGTGACAACCACAGCAAGGACATTTTTTACTGAAGTGCTGTGGTTGTTAAACCTGATGATGATTGCTTGTGTTGCAATCGAAACGTCGTGATTTATTTATTTTTTCACTTACGTGACTTTACCGAAAGAACCAACGAGTATGGATCCTTGCAGTCACGAAAACGTCAAATCTAGTTTTATTATTAAACAAGAGGCCAATACCGAGTACAGACGATGGGGAGGCCGAGTACAGACAGCTCGCGAGCGACAAACTCGAGGCCAGGTGCCCTCGGGGTAGGGACTGGGAAAGGTGGCTGGGCTCTCACTGCCCAACTCGCGTAGGTGCAACGATTCGGGAAAATTATATTTTTAGAGAAGATGAGAGAGGGGCGGGGGGGGGGGGGTTGGAATGTACCCAAATAGAACCTAAAAATAAAATAACCTTCACGTGCCAAGTGAGTTTGTCATTATAGTAAATCCCCTGGAGGAGTGATATGTCAGGAGTCCATCCCTTTCACATGGCCTCTGACGGCATGCATACTCACGCAGGGTTTAGCAGCCTCGGGGACCATCTAGCCTCATATTCCCATTGTTTTACCTTGAGTTTATGACTAAGGTGACGTGTGAGTAGGTCTGAACCGTGCCTAGTGGGCATCTAAGACAGTCTAGCGAAGAATCGGTGAATTTGACCCTCCTTTCATGAGTCATGTAGGTCCCGTATAGGAAGTTTAATGTAATAAGCGTCTATGATAGTGACCTAGGGCCTGCAGCCGGAGCCTGCCAGATGTGAATCCACTCGTTTTGGGGAATGTCCTGGTCCAAGAGCTTTTCCCAGAGCTTCATAATACTGGGCCAGATCTGGAACTCCTCTTTATTCATGAGGAGATATGCTTCTGCCAGTCTGTATTTTTTCCTTGACATGTGCACAATGGTCATAGTTCTTATCTGGAATTTGGTGATAGCGATTTGTAGGTACCTAACTAAAATACCTGAGGGATGTTTTCATGTGCCTGCATTTGCTCACAGGAGATCATCTTGCCGCCTTTAGTCCAAAGGTCGCCAACCTTTTTCAAGCCTGTTACTTTCCAGCTGGGCCACTTGATCTCCCTGTTGCTCATTCTCAGGGGTTTCCCCATAGTGGGGATCGTTATTGTAGGGGAGCGGAGAAGGAGATATGTCTGTCCTTGCATATCCCCGGTTCAATGCCCCTGGAGTCTGTCTTTGGTTGGGGAGAGGGAAAACCTGATAAGGGACCATGGGCTCACAGAATCTTCTTCCAATTTTTCACTAGTTCCACGTTCTGAAGAGTGACTGCTTTGTGATATTTAAGGAGGTCTGGGAGAGCCAGGCCTCTCTCGTTCTTAGACAGGTTAAGGTAATGGTAGCGTATCCACGCTCGCTAGTTTGTGGTTCCAAATGTAAGAGGAAATGCGTGAGTGGAGTGTTTTGAAGTAGGCTCTCGGCATCTGGGTAGGGACCATTCGTAGGTGGGCTAAAGGCTTTGGACGGACCATCATCTTTACCAGGTGGGCCCTATTATGAAGTGAGAGGGGGATATCTGCCTATGCCACAAGTGAGGTGGTAAACTCCTGGAACAAAGGTATTTAATGTGCATTGGGCACCACGGCTTATATCCTGACACATTTCCATATTCCCTTACTCGGGTCAAAATGGCAAGGATCGAGGTTGCTGGAAGGACATTGTAGGCCAGTGGTGGGGAACCTTTATTCTGCCAAGGGCCATTTGGATATTTATAACATCATTCGCGGGCCATACAAAATTATCAACTCTAAAATTAGCCTGTTATATTTGGGCAAACATTTAATTAACTCACCCCTAATGTGATGGCTGGAACTGCTTCTCTTTGGCGAGGCATGTGATGATGTTAGCTGGTATTGATGATGATGCTGCTACTCGCAACTGCTTTTCCAGGTTTGCTCCAAGATTTATTGAATTTCGAGTCCCGCCTGCGGTTGCCTTGGCAGGGCCACACCAAATCATTTCGTGGGCCTCATACGGCCCAGCGGACCGGACGTTCCCCACCCCTTGTTGTTGGCGTATACGTTTAGTTTGCATTCCACTGTCCCGATATGTATTTCTGACACCTATTGACTTCTCTGAATGCTTTTGGCGAAGGGTCCCATAGCTAGGGTAAATAACAGTGGGGAAATGGGGCAACCTTGCCTGGTGCCTCTGCTCAGACAAAAGCTTGGAGATGTTAAGTAATTTGTAACCACGGTGGCCGAAGGGCGGCACAAAAAGAGTTTTCATTTGTCAATAAAGGAACCGGGAAGGTCGAAATTGCCCCTTATCCGGAATAGGAAGACCCAGTTAATTCTATAAAAAGCTTTTTCTCCATCCAGGGTAAGGGTGTAGGCAATTAGATTGTCCTTTGTAGCGAAATTTGCGGCGTTAACCAAATTCTTAATCTTGTCAGCCGAGTGTGTTTTTAATTAAGCCCGTTTGTGCTCCTCCAGTGATTGCCAGGGTGGCCTTTTCTAATCTGTTTGCAATAATTTTTGTGAATAGTTTGTTATTCGAGTTCAACAGTGAGATGGGCTTCTAGGGAGGGGGATTTGGCTCAGAAGGTATCTATTACCGCATTTGTCTGAGAGTCAGACGTATATAGGGACTCGTATAAATCTTAAAAGCGCACGTTTATTTATTCCATATTCCAGCCCTATTTACAACCAGAACTAAATAGTTATTAAATTAAGATAATTCGAGCCACAATAATCACATCCACAATCCCTGTTATCCACAGTCAGATTAATTTGTGTTCCTTCCAGTGACAGAATTGCACAATTGTGTATTTTTTTTTACTTTTACTCAAAAACACTAAAAACATCTTCATGGTATCCCTTGTGCACTTACATCTCGCTCGCTTCAGAAAGAATGCATTTATTAAAGTGGGGAATTGTGCAACTGTGGTTTTAGCAGTTTTTTGCTTTGATAATTATTTTATGAGGTTTGCTTCATATCCAGGAATGGACTAAGTAGTATAAACAAAACATTAACGAATATTACATGTTATCTATTACAAGACGTTTGAACAAAATAGAATAATTATTGGAGGGACATAGCTGGAAAATTTAAGAATGTCTATTTCTAGGAAAGTTCATGAAGGCAAAGTATGCAAAGGATGGAGGAACATTTATTTGCAGCATGCAGATGTACAATCTTGAGCAATACTAATTAATTAATCACTTGCAATGAGAAAAATTACACATTTTTCAGCAGCCACTTAACACTAACGACAACACTCTGCTCCCCAATGCAACGCAAGTTGTGGCTCACACTGCAGATTTAATCTGCAGCTGCCAACAAGGTTTTAATTCCCGTCGTACCATCATTTCAACTCGTACTACAGATCCAACCTGCAGCGGCTTCACCGGTCTCACAGGTGTTCCGCAGTTCCACTGCGAGTTTGACTCTAAGCATCCTCGCAGATGTCCTGTCATTCCATTCCAGATAGTCCCCGAGTTACGATGGTTTCCGACTTACGATATTTCGATCTTTACGATAGCGATTGTGATACGACAAAATTGTAAAATATTTTACATTTCGCGCGGCAGGCAAACGCAGTAGCGTACGAGGTACGATACTGTACGTTGGGAAGCTGTTGGGATGTACGCATCTCCCGCCTTGTGTGATGCAGATGGGATTGTTTCCTGAAAAAACTTTCTATTAAATTGCAGTTCATATAGGTAGGCTAAGAATTTACCTTGTTTTTTTTTACTTTACATTTTACTGTGCAATACAGTATTGTAATTAAAAATACATACAGTACATAGTTTATACAGTACGGTACTGTAAATTGCTCTGTTTTGCTAAATTATCGCCATTCTTTAAGACTCCTGGGTAGGCTCGGCCATCTTCGACTTACGATATTTTTTACTTACGATGGGGTCGTCGTAACGCATCTCCATCATAAGTAGAGGACTACCTAAAATACCCTCAAGTCTTGTAGCTGACTCAATCATCTCTTAGGTATCCCAATCTTCCACTGCTAGCTTAACCAACAATTGTTTCATAGCTGTCACACGGTGGTACTGCTCGCTGAGCCCACGATTGTTTCGAATTCGTTCCAGAGTTCTGCAGTAGCTTTACTCATGGTCAGCTCACATCATCCAGCACATCTGTCAGCTCTTTCTCGGGGAAAGACCCTTATTGTAATCCACATCTTCGGAGACTCGCTTGGCCAACCCCTTCCACTTTATTAAAAACATATCATATTGGCTTTTGGGAAAATGGTATTTTTTTCGATTTAAAGCTTTCGTGACTGCAGGGATTCATCTTCTTGTTTCTTTCGGTAAAGTCACGTAGAAGGGAAGTAATAAAATAATAAAAATAAAACATAATAAAACAATTCTCACGACGTTTCGGCTACAACGCAAGCAGCCGTCTTCAGGTGAAGAATGAGACACTACCAAACTAGGAGCTTATATATAAGCTGCATTGGGGGTTGAAGAGCGCCTTAACAAAAAGAATGTGCATGTGAAGAGGGATTTAGCATATTCATGGAAAATGCGTAGGCGTTGGGCGGGGGGGTGTCAAAGTCATATTATGCCCATGCATTATGCAGGATCAGCAGCAACCAAGGGGGGTGCAGGGATTAGCAGTAACAAAGGAAAGGAATGTTAATGATATGTAGCTGCAGTTACTCAACAACCACGTAGAAAACTAAAGTATAAACTACATAAAAAACTAAAGTATAAACTGCATCACACCATTAGTATACTTACTATACTCTAACTCAGCTTATTATAGAGTATAGTAAGTATACTGATGGTGCGATGCAGTTTATACTTTAGTTTTTTATGTAGTTTATACTTTAGTTTTCTACGTGGTTGTTGAGTAACTGCAGCTACATATCATTAACATTCCTTTCCTTTGTTACTGCTAATCCCTGCACCCCCCTTGGTTGCTGCTGATCCTGCATAATGCATGGGCATAATATGACTTTGACACCCCCCCGCCCAACGCCTACGCATTTTCCATGAATATGCTAAATCCCTCTTCACATGCACATTCTTTTTGTTAAGGCGCTCTTCAACCCCCAATGCAGCTTATATATAAGCTCCTAGTTTGGTAGTGTCTCATTCTTCACCTGAAGACGGCTGCTTGCGTTGTAGCCGAAACGTCGTGAGAATTGTTTTATTATGTTTTATTTTTATTATTTTATTACTTCCCTTCTACGTGACTTTACCGAAAGAAACAAGAAGAAAAATGGTATTTGGCAATGAAAAGCAACTTACCAACATTAAATTAATGCATGCTGCCTGTGGAGGCGACCTTTGATATTTCCCAGTAATCCAGGCGGCCTTCTGAGATAAAACCTTTATTGGCAGATGTTACTTCGAGTAGATATTTCTTAAAATAAAAAAATTCTTAGTTTTAGTGTCTTCTGAGAGTATTTAGGCATGATCAGTTTTAAACATAGGAAACTCCTTTGAACGTAGTCTTCGAGTGAATGAAACAGGAAATGTATTTTCCGGAAGACATCATCCAAACGAGGCCATGAGGTGCCGTTTACATTGAGGGATGCCACCTTGTGAATAACGAGGTAGGCTGTTTTAGAAGAGGCTGGGGCTTGCCGATACAATCCTCCACTGAAATTACCTGGGTAGACCAACTGAAAACTTCCTGGGGGTTACACCTGACCTGTCTTGAGTTAACTGGGACAGTATTGAGCCACCAGCTGTCAACCCCAAGAGCTCTACCATTGACTTTAACCTGTCACATCGGAGGTTTCCTGCAATTGTCCTGCCTGGAACCATCTGGAAAGCCTGACCTGAAATGATCTAAAAGGCGGCGCTGAGAGCACCACCTCTCATTCGTATCTTACGCTATCTCGTCTCTATCCGGAGCATCGCGGCCTCGGTGCCTGGAGGTACCTCGAGTTACCTTGAGATTGCTACATCATCATGGTGACACCTGGACTTACCTGGACAGTGCTATCTCATCAAGTGTCTGGAGATACCTCATGAGCGCCTTTAGGTACCTGTAGTGAGTCCTACGAGCTCAATCTCATCATTACCAAAGGCGATTTTATACTGGAGGACTGCGAGTGCTACTTTTAACTGGAACTTGGGGGATTTCGAATTTCCAAGAGGTGCAGTCTTCCAATCGGTGTCACGAGTACCCATGGGAATTTGACCATCATCCTCGAAGCATAGTTGTTGTGAATAGCTTAACCCTTTCCAGTTCTGAGACGTCTGCAAGTTGCAATGTGGGTCCTGTTCTCACCGCTGAATCTCGGACCGCGCAAGCGGTTAGCGTTAATTGTATTTATAGAGTCATAGTGCTGCTGTTTTTAAAGACATTGTAATGTACTCACTGCAGAGAACTGTTGCTACATGACTTGATCTATGACAGCTGGCGCCATACTGTGCCACACATCCTCCTGCCTTTCACTGAGATCAATGTGCTCTCATTATGAAGTCTCAAGAGGCAATTGTCGAGTAGTAAAATTTACTCTGAATCTTGATCGTTAATACTGATTATAATCAGTGTTGTGGTTTCATAGAAGTACTTAGTGACCATATATATATCGGTTTACCTAGCTGGTAAATATGAGTATTCGAATTTGCTGGGAAAGTCATAATTTAACAGTGATGTGGATTACTAGAGATACTTGGTGATCTAAAGTCATTGTGCTTTCTTGCTTGCCTGGCTAACAAATCTGAGTACTAGACCATTTCTTCACCACGGTGTCGTGATTTTAACTGAAATACACACAGAGACCAGACTAATTCATTTATTGTTTCAATTTTCATTGCATTAAAAATGTACTTTGGTGTCATAAATGTTTTAGAAGTGTTGACATGGCTTCTTCTTGTGTGGTTTGGCGGACGACTGCTTTGGCTGTGCTGGTGGTAATCTGAGAGGTGATCGGTTGGGTCATTGAGGCATTGCGTTAAACATTCCCGATTTCACAGTGATAGACTGAAACCGATCCTTAGAGCCTGCGATGACCTATGGATCACAAACAGGGACATTAACAAATAACATGGAACAAAAACTTTAAAGTTGGCAAAGCAGCATGGACAGATGCATTCTCGGGATTCCACTGTGACAGGACAAAGAACACGTGAACTACAGAGGTTAGAGACATCATATCGACTGTTAATGTGGGTTTAGACAGGACACGACCCAAAAAGGGATGATGGTCACTGATTGAGTGGATGTCAACCCGGATGGAGTTATCACATCAGCGCGGTTGCAGGTGCTAGGCCGATGGTTATATCACAAGACCATGACAGATGGAGACATCAGCAGTGGATGTATCATGGTTATTGATAATGTTGAACGATTTTTATAAAATTAAAACTAAAAGTCAGGCCCTGTAAATATGTCTGTTCGAACCTATTTCATGGTGATTGATGTGCCCTCCATTGGAACATTCACATTGTAACATGCTGCGTGTTTTGAACGTTTGGTTATGCCAATTGGTGCTTTCATTACGAGAGTTTAACCATATTAGATTCTTAATTCTATGACTTTGAAATCAATATTTGCATACATTTGTTATCAGTTTATTGATAATAATGATCAATGTATTCATAATTTCTGGTTATCCTGACGAGGATTGCATGTGCATGTGTGGACGGGCCTCTCTTCCTAACTGGACCGGTAGCCTGATTGGTTAGTGTGCCCCTGCGTTGCCTTATCATCAGTGTTTTATCATCCCATCACCCTTCACCATGGCACACTACAAAATTGAGGGTGAAAAAAACTCCCGTCCATAAAGCAGAACATGCTTGGAGAAAGTCCGGCCTCACTATTCATCATCAAATATTTAAAGAACAACTTAGTACTTATCATAGCATTGCCTTCGCTAAATCCTCCTTCGTTTGCTTGTCGCATTGCAAATAGTGATAACAATCATCGGACTTTATTTTCCTGTATCAGTCCACTTTTGAATAAGAACCAAATGTCATCTCCCATTCCTGCTGATTTTTGTACTAAAGTTTTTTTACAATAAAATTACCATCATCCGGTCCAAATTACTTTCCTGCTCATAGCACCGAGACTGCTTTGGTAAGGGTGGTCAATGATTTCCTTTTGTCAGCAGATAAAGGCTTTGCCAGCCTCCTCATTCTGATAGATTTAAGCACGGCATTTGAATCTTGATCACGAGGTTCTTCCTTGAGTCACTGGAAGTTTCAATGGGGATCTCTGGCATTGCTTTGTTGTGGTGCCACTCTTACTAAAGAAACGTAGATACTTCATCACAGAGGATTGCTTCAAGGCACCAGTTAGACCGGCTCTCCGTGGTGTTCCGCAAGGATCTGTGTTTGCACCATCACTTTTTACCATCTACATGGCACTATTGGGTGCTCTGCTCCGACATCTTGGCTTATCCCACCATAGCTATGCATATGGGACTAAAATGTATATCTGTTTAGGGCCAGACTATGCAACAGTATCTTCTGCGCTATCTGCATCACTAACAATCAGGCAATCGAAGTCGGTAGATATATTTAAGTCTGCTTTGAAAACCCATCGCTTTAAAGTGGCCTTCCCTCTTTAGTTTGGTCAGTTGCCCTGGTTCTGTTTTTGTTTCCTGCTTTTCATGCATTACGCATTGGGATCCTAGGATGGAATTCGCATTATAAATGTGAATTGTTATTTCATATTACGTAGGTTGTGTAATAGGAACGGTTAAATCCGTATGAAGAGACATTTTTCTATCTTATTTTAGTCGGAAGTGGAGAAATGCATGTAAATTATGGTATAACCTAACAAAAATGGCATGCAGAAGTGGATGACCAAGGCTATTTCCAAAAGTCAAATTGTAGGTTACTATAAAAGAAGACCTTGGAGTGATAATTGGTTTTTTACCCTTCTATCTGGCAACAAAACTGACACCTTTTTTACAAGGAGTCATGTTTGTATAGACCACAATACCTGCAGCCATAATGCAAACAAAAAACATAACTCTGATAATATATGCACTGTCCTTGAAGTTGATTGGTTCCACACCCGAGACAGCTTTCCTTAGAGCCTAGTCTCACATGGGTTGGACCAGATGACGCCAAAAGGCGCACAACTCAAAGACAATGCACCATCAGAGTATGAGAGCTCGGGGTAAGCATTTACACCATTTTTGTTTGCATTATGGCTGCAGGTATTGTGGTCTATACAAACATGACTCCTTGTAAAAAAAAGGTGTCAGTTTTGTTTTTACTGGCAAATGAGGTTCCAATGGTGAAGACCTTGGAGGTCAGGTCTTGACTGGGATTCAGCAATTGTAAGTTGTGGTGGCATGCATGGCCGTGATGGTTATTTAAATTAATGTACAGAAAACCATTACTTAACTAAATGTTGCTTTAAGATGTTTCAATTACAATGGGCAAGTGCTTCGCGTGTTCACTTTTGAAACTAGAAGAGTGACCACCATAATTTCCATGTTGGCTTTTTAGATGATGTACGCGGGAGCATGACGAATCAACAGTTGGTAATGACATGGTTTGTCTTTTCTCAGACACAGTACACACCACGCCAAGTGTGGAAGAGGCTCCCATTGGGCCAAGTGCTGTGGAGAGGGATGCGACCCATGAGGAGGAGATCTGTCGCTCAATGTCAGTGGGGCATATGCGACCATCTCAGACCTTCTCCAGTTTCGCCACGCTGAGTACCCCAACCAGCCCACTGGACAGTTCTACTGCTCCACTGCTACCACAGAGTGGTATGCTGATGTGTGAGAATGGTTCACGTGGATATGTATAAGTAGTTTTTTGCATCCTTTCACTGTAATCATGATTTCAGTAGCCGATTTAAAAGAATGAAACATTCGGAGCAATTCCGTTAGACTGAAGGACCACATTTACACTTAACCTTTTCTACTTCTCTCCATCTTCCACAGCCTTTAACACACAAAAAACAAAATGCATTTCACATTAAGTGATGAGGCATTCATCTTTTTGTACCCACATTTTACAACTTCAGCTGTAGCTCTTTTATACATTTTGTTTTATCACCAATTTAAAGAAAAAAAACTGTTTGTGTGTCTCTGTTTACAAGTGAGTGTAATTTATTTTGCTTGTGTGTGAACAGTAATGAGCACGGTTTATTGGTACATTCTCTACAGGCACAGCAGGACAAGGCGCGCCTGTGCGGACAGCTTCCGTGGGGCCTGTGGGGTGGTCACGCTCACCCCTCCCCGTCACCGTGCCTAGTGCCCCAGGATTGCTCGAGGCCAAGCATATGCTGCATGACACTGATGATGTGAGTCCAACTGCATCATCAAGCAGCTGTTTTGGTATTGCCTGCTTCAGTTGTGGACGTTGTGGGGTCGTTTAGATATTTTCATTCCAGTTAATTAACTTCCATTTAAATCAATTCACCTACATTACAGTTAAACATGAAGTGCCATTCGTTGCAGCCAATTAGGGCGAGAGAATTGTCTAGATTTTAGGTAAACGTGCTAACTTGCATATTAAATGATTGAGATATAGTGCCTATTAGGATACTGTATGTATATTGTACCATGTACATACAGGATTTGTGTATATGCCCACTAAGGAGATTAAGCAATAGGTTGTCTCCTGTGTAGGAGCTTGATGGATTGCCGCATTTTAAGATTGGGACGAATGATTGACTTGATGCCGTTATCAGCAGTGGCTTCATATGTTCATATGTAATTACACGTGTGCATGTGTTTGTATGTGGAGTGGTAGTGTAGCGGCTCATGCGCAGCACTATGAACCCGGCCACCTGAGTTCAATTCCCGGTCACAGCCAACACCAGTGACGATTATATGAACTGGTCCTGGGCCACCCCTAGGTCGACTCGGTCTCAAATGAGTACCTGGTGTGGTGTGTAAGCATCACCACTGGGGAGACAAAGGCGGCCAGGCATGGTGCTGGCTACCCACCCCTCGTGTGCCATGCCAGCCTTCATAGGTGCTCGCGAACAGCACTTGCCCCCATTAGTTCGTTCAGGCTATATGGGTTAGTGCATTGCGCTATGAATCTGGTGACCTGAACTAAATTCATGACCATGGCGATAATATCATTGACGAGTGATATCTGAACTAATCCTGAGCCGACCGCACGTTGGCCCAACCTGACCTTGTGCGGCGTTCAAATATCAGGAGACAAAGGCAGCCTGGTATGCTGCCGGTCACATCATCCTCCTGTTTTCCTTGCCAGTCTTAATAGGTGCTTGCCAACAAGACTTTCCCAACAATCTATGTAGGTGAAACGGGATGTTATTTTTTTGCTTTGTGTATATATGTAGGTGTGTAAATGAAGCACAGATAGTTTATATATCAGAAAATCTTTATTGATATTGCTACAGGGGAATACAAGGTGGATTTGAGATGGGTTGTGAGGGCAACAACATTGCAGTATGTCAGACTCCATCCACAAAATCGTTAATTTTCATAAACATTCTCGGCAGCCCATGCCAAGGGGTGGAATGCAAGACATCACCACGCTGTAACATTTGAGAACAAGACTCATAAAGCCACAATAAGATAATTTTAGAAGGATAGCACGCACTTGCGTGCTGTGTCTGTCGTGTTACCGTGTCTCTATTAATAGTTTCAGTAAATAGTCAAAAACAATATTGAACAAACTGGGAAACACAATACTCTGCGATCAAACACCGGTTCTTACCACGCCCATTCTAACGCGTCTCCTAACGACACAGGCTGATTGCCAGCATACACGTTCAAGATGCTAGGATGCTGTAACTTAGAATATAAAATGTTTAAAAAATGTTGCTAAACACCCGCAGTAAAATTGCACAACACTATGAATGTATTCTGCTAATGTTACCGCAATCTTGTCCATCTCCCTTGTTGTAATGGTATGAGTTTGGCATTTTACCAACCATCCTCTTGTAGCTATTCCCCACCTCATAATGCAGCTTCCCTGAATTCCTACATTTGAGTTTGCTATTGTTTTTAAAAGTGTACACAGTGATACTACACACTCCTGTTTACCTTGCAAGGCCCCGCCATTTCACGGCTATTTTAATGTCTGCTAGGAAAATCTCTGTATCCATTACTTTCCCCTGCTACTTGATGTTTGTTGTTTCTTTGAGTCTGGTGATTTGGCTAAATGAGCTCTAGCAATCCTTCAATATGTCCTCTTCTGAAAATTACGTGCTGCTGCTGCTCTCTCTGGATCTTAAACCAATATATAAGCTTTTACCCCTGCTCTTACCAATGCACCTTCTAGTTATAGAGAAATTATTTCTGGGTGTTCAACTTTTATTATTATTCTTTCCAATACTCGGTCCTATTCTGACACATTTGTTCACATTCATCTTTGAAATTAGACTTTGTCAACTCATGATCTGTATTACTTTCCCTAATTTTACCTCTTCTTTAAACATTGTCATTGCTCACACGGATTTCCTTACTTTTCAGTTTATTATGTCTCTGAATCCCAGTTGTAACATACATTTCAACTACTGTCACATCACAATACCTAATCCTGATAATATAATTTGCCAAACTTGTTAACACACTTCGCATTCGTATTGCTAATATGAATCCATATCCCTGATTGATGCTCCCCATCCTTCAACCTATTTGAGTCTGACAGGTGATCCATGATATACTAATCGTTCTTATAACTGGACTTTTCTGTGTGTATCCACAGCAAGACACAACTGATGACCTTAGTCTGGAGATGGCAAGTCTGGAAGGTCTCATGAAGGATCTCAATGCCATCACTTCTGAATTCTAAAACGCAGTATCAAATCATTTTGAGTTTCTGCTGCTGAGCAGAAATCAACGTTGAAAAACTTTCTCCTCTCAGTCACACCTGGATTTTGAAAATGTCATTTCTACATGGAACTGGATGATGAAGAACGTTGCAGGGGCTTTGAATTTTTTTTTGTATGTTGGGGGAATGGCAATTGGAGCTCATTTTCAAGAGAAAGAACATCTCCTGGATAGATGAGTGGCTGTATGACTCGAAAAGATTGCTCTCCAAGCTGTGTAGAATAGCAGTTTTCTTGGATTGTAGCGAACCTAGAGAGAATTTTAATATTTTGTTAGTTTTAAGGTCTACTTTGATATTGATGAATACCATAGTTTAACACACTCAGGCTTTACTTAAAAAAAGTGCAGAAAGTTGCACAGGTCTACAGAGTTTTCTGAAATTAAATAAAAACAAGAGTTATATGTATTGAAAAATATTATTTCGCCGACATACATTTTGAAGGTTTTGGAAACGGCTTGTATTACATTGTATGCATTTGATTACCGCAGGATTACTGGAAAACTGCGAGACTTTCATGGTAAAAAAGTCAATGTAGCCCAATTAATGTGTTACATGTTTATTTGTGCTAATTTGTCTGAATATTTATAATATGTTTTAAGAACTAAATGAACGTGTCATCTCTTACACATGTTTATACAAACTGAGCTGGACATCAGCCTCTCCTGGGCATTTAATTACTTTGTGCAACTTTGCATATGATTGTTGCTGAAGTTTCATGTATGGAGTTCGGTTATTTATTGTATTTTATTTTAAAAATGGATTGCAACATTTTCCATGTTTCTTTACATAAAAAATATATGAACCAAATTGAATTGGCCTTTTTTTATTAGAATTTGTAACATTAATCAGCAATACATAGTTTAATTAAAAATGTCTTTAAAAAAAGTGTTTTTGTCTAATATTTAAGTGAACTGTTGTATTTTAAGACGTAGATTTAGTCAATGGATTCCAAGGCAACACTTGCAGGAATAAATCTAAGGCATATTTAATTTCCTTGGACTGGGACACACTTCTAAAAATACTTTTTCATGACCCTCACCCCACCACTTATGTGAAATGTACTCCTAAATAACAAAAAACGCAACACAATCATCAATAACATTGCCATAAAATGAACATGTGATTTGTGACAGTTCGTTTAAGACAGTGTTTATTAACCAATGTGCTGATTTTGTGCTGGGCTTGCACCACAGCCAACACGACATAAAATAATTTGTTCTGATAGAAACTACAGACTAAGCGAGAAATATAATACTTGAATATAGTGACAGTGCAACCAGTATAGTGACAGGAAAATATGAGACAATGCATTTTCAAAAATGTGTATACTTTAAACACAGTGCATCTGGCAACAGTGTAGAATATAGATATTGATTCTATCAGGGCATGTGAAGTGGTTTCAAGACAATAAGAATTTGAAGGTATTGGCAACCAGATATGGGCATGCTAAAAGGAGCGTGTGTGTTTTTTTTAAGAATAGAAAGGCATTGAAATGTGCACCACGTTGCTTGCTAAGGCCCGGTGTAAACAAAACAGCTGCATTGTGGAGCCAGGCTTGTTCAACAATATCACGTAACATTCATAGCACAGGTGAATATACTGTATTGTTAGGGGTCGTGCTAAAATGTTTACTATTTGAAACTCGATGTTCTGACATGGGGACCATGTGTAAACACGGCATGACCAGACAAAGTATTGTAATTGTATCCGTCTCATCACACAAGCACCCGCATACGCTTTATCCGGGCCGTGTTTGATCACGGGCATGCACCTTGTATAAAGTAGCACCACAATTCGCATCGTCTTAAAACAACAAACCACGTGCTCTCAAGCACGCAGGGCACCATCATCATGTCTGACTCGGTGCTGGCGCGCGCGATTGAAGCGGCCGAGCAGGGCGACCTGACGAGCCTCCGTGAGCTTCATGCGCAGGGGCTGCTCATGTCGTTGCAAGATGAGCACCAGCACCAGCAGCAGGAGCAGCAGCAGCAGCAGGCGGCATGGTCCAGCCTCGCATCACCTGCATCACCTGTGCATCACGCGGCGCGCGCGGGGAGCCTCACCGCGCTGCGTTTCTTGGTCGGGGAGGCACGCATGAGCGCCAGAATCCGCACCGGTCCGGCACGGGCGAGCCCAGCGCACGACGCGGCTGCACGGGGTCAGCTTGCGTGTCTGCGTTACCTGCTCGAGGACGGCGCCTGCGACAGCGAGGTGAGCGGGACAGCAGCAGAGCTGAGTATGTGAGCAAAGGAGGGCTTCGGAGCCCAAGTTGGGGTTTTTTTTGGTGTGACTATAGTTTCAAACTTGTGTTATCCAATCTTTGTCTCTTGGCCGATGTGCTTTGAAGGTCATTGCCTTGAAACGTCACCACGGTGTTATTGACGAATGTTGTTGATTTTTTCATTGTACTTGTATACCAGTGCAGCATCACCAAAGATTTTTCCACACGATTCACCAACACGGGAAGAGCCTCCACCACTACGTAGGCACGTTATGAATGAACATCTAACGTTTCGTCCCAAGCAAAAGTGATTTTGTGAGAACATTCGTGAATACTGCATAGATTTTCGACAAAATTTAAGATACATGATAGAATATGCATTCAGATAAAATAGAAAAGATGTATTAATAGAAATAGATCATTGAGATACATTCATAGTGGAAGCAGGCAGCTATGCATTCCGATTACACTGGATATACGATAGGATATGTACTGTGTTTTTTATGGGAGTGAGATTGGTGAGAAAGATGCATTTAGAAAATGCATTATAGAAGAGAGAAATATATTCAAAATATAAATAAAAGGGGAGCTGCAGATATTAGGGGAAAGCTGTGGCTGTCAGTCAGGCTACTCGAGTTCAATTTTCGCGCACGGCTGACATCAGTGGCCAATTATTGACCTTATCGTCTGTTGGTTCAGGCCATTTCTTCCCATCCATCACCTGTTATATGCTTTATTTGTTCTGTGTTTTCAAGGCGTTTAATTCCCATCCTCCATGGCATGGGTCTCAAAATAATGTCCGTCCAATATAACTTGCTAACATTGAGAATCTGATTTCGATTTAAAGCTTTCGTGACTGCAGGGATTCATCTTCTTGGTTCTTTCGGTAAAGTCACGTAGAAGGGAAGTAATAAAATAATAAAAATAAAACATAATGAAATAATTCTCACGACGTTTCGGCCACAACGCAAGCATCCGTCCTCAGGTGAAAACCAGGTCTGTCGAGGCGACAGCGTCTGAATGCGTTGTGGCCGAAACGTCGTGAGAATTATTTTATTATGTTTTATTTTTATTATTTTATTACCTCCCTTCTACGTGACTTTACCGAAAGAACCAAGAAGATTGAGAATCTGTGTTTGTCAAGTCTGCTTAGCGTTGGTTAGTGTATCGTCTCTCGTGGTTTATGCACACATGCATTGTGGCATATTTTGCCAACAACCTTATGTGCCCACTTTTTCCTGTATTTAACGTTGAGCAATTTTAGCAGTCTCCATTAATGGCGAGACATTGAAGATGTTTGAATAGTTATTTATTTTTAAAATAATTTTAATTCGCATTATTTCGATTCGACCAACAGATTCAACAGACATACTAACAATATAATAGTCATTTAATAACTTAGTTGTCTATAGCCTCTGTCATGCTAATTTCATCCAACAACGCCGCACATTAATTATATCTCAGGGCCAAATCTTATTTCTAGCAACTACAAAACAAATGAAACCCCTCGAAAACTAAAAATTAATAACCAAATAAAAAAATGGCATGAATAAAAGGCACATACAACAAAAAGTGTTGACAAGATATTCAAAACTATACTCTTTGGTTCTTTCGGTGAAGTCACGTAGGTAGAAAAATATAATATCACGACGTTTCGACCGCAACACAAGCGGTCGTTCTCAGGCGGTGAAAAAAATCCAGCATTGGACCTGTTGAACCAGCGAGAGAGCAGCTACAACAAGAGGTTATTTATGTGGCGATGGGCAAGCAGGTAGGGTCTGAGCTGGAAAGGAATTCCATCCCCGGACGCAAGCACGTCAGTTGTGTTAATGGGGGAGATTAGGGAGAGATTTTATTTTTCTACCTCCGTGACTTTACCGAAAGAACCAAAGAGTATGGATGCCTGCAGTCATGAAAGCTTCAGATCAAGATAAGATATTCAAAAATATAAAATAGAGAAGATACATGTATTCAGGGGAGATATAATTGACAGAGAAAGGTACATAGAGAATAACTGTAAGCACAATAGAGGTTCTATAAAAAAGAGCTTATAAGATCAGGTGGAGGCTGAGGGTTGTTCTTTTTTAAATAGGGAGATGAGTTAGGTTTCATTTTCTCTCCCATTCAATTCCCTCTATATTTCTAGGGCACCAACGCGGATTTGTAAACGTTCTTTTAACGGCGACAGATAGATGGACAATAACTTGATGCGGAATACAGAGAATCCTAACAAGATTTGGAATGTGTTAACTATGCCTTGGTCTAATCTTGATTTGAAGTTTTCGTGACTGCAGGGATCCATACTCTTTGTTTCTTTCGGTAAAGTCACGTAGGTAGAAATAAAATACATCACGACGTTTCGATCGCAACACAAGCGTCCGTCATCAGGTGGAACAGTTCCAGTTCCTGCTGCGTTGTCTCCTCACCTGGGAGTGAAGCATGGATAATGTTTGGCGTCAAAAGTCGCCTCGGTGTTCCGTGATTGTGGACACGTGGGGGTGCTGTGTTAAGCTGGTGAACTAAACAAAACAATGCATGCTGTTACTGTTGCCGAGGGTTTTGAAGAGTTGTTTGACGAGACATTATTCGCCACAGTTCGCGTCTTGTGCATGGTGTCAATAGTGCATAACAGACCAAGGCATACTCTTTGGTTCTTTCGGTAAAGTCACGTAGGTATAAATAAAACAACACAAGCGTCCGTCATCAGGTGGAACTGGAATCGATCGAAACGTCGTGTTTACCTACGTGACTTTACCGAAAGAACCAAAGAGTATGGATTCCTGCAGTCACGAAAGCTTCAAATCAAGATAGAACAATTGTGAAGTTAAATAAATAAAGGTATAATAATAAATAATAAAACAATTCCAATAAGAAATAGGACTCGTCAAATCGCAAAAAATCGCAGCCTTTGCATTTGCTAATCGCATTGTTTCAAATTGCGATTTCGATTTGAAATCGATTAATCGTTCAGCCCTACCCCCTAAGCCCACGCTAACTGGCTTGCCCTGACTGACCAACTCATGCCAGGGGACCCCACAGTCGAAGGCCAGACTGTGGCGTCTTGGCTTCGGGAGATGGGGGTTTTAGGGGATCCCCCCCATAGCTCCCCCCCTACCTCATGTAACCTCGGCTCACCCTGGCTCAGCAGCATTCGGCCTCACCGTTACAGATGTTTTCGGAAGAGCTGATATGCAAGGCCGTAATTATAATATGCATTTGGGGGGACACATCTATCCCCTCCAATATTCAAATATGCTCAAAATGTCCCCTCCAATATATTGCTATAAAATAGATTTCTGTTTATGTGGTTATGGTTGTACTTTATTAATCCCTAATCTCTGCCATTACATACAATGAAACAAGAAAAGGTAAAAAAGAAAAAACAGAGGAATTGAATACAATACACTATTAGACATTGTTAAAAATAAATAAAAAGGCCATCCTATGTGTTAGTGAATCTTTTTATATTTTAGCGAGGAAATGGCAGGAAATTCGTTTTGAAATTTAGATTATTTTTTTCTGGGGGGGGGGACCCAGACCCCCTGGAAGATTTGGTCCCCCCCCAATGTTGACTCCATGGCTACGGCCTTGATGATATGGACGTATGTTGAACTTTCGCGCACCATATGTTGCCAACCGTGCGAATTGGTTTTGTTTAACCCAAATCCGATTGAACCATGAACTGTAATCAGTTCAATCTGTTCCAGATAGTTTTTTTTGTATCTTTGATCATTAATCAGTTGGTTAAAAAAAACTGTTCTAACCACGTCAATTTACACAATAGCTTGGCCTCACTGTGTTTTGCAGCTTCTGTCCGTCATCTTCCTGAGATCACATGCGTGGTTAATGCTAAATTATGAATGTAAAAGCTCGGTAGTAGTCTCCTGCGTTATGTTTACTCTGGCTCCAGGAGACACGTGATCACATCAGGTCACGACTCGGCCCACGAATACCGAAACGGCCTCACCCTCACTCCCTCGAAGCGCTCCATGTGGCTCTATCTATTCACTTTGATTGCAATTTATTCTCTTCAGGATAACACCCATTCATAGATTAGATCAAATCATCTAGAAATTCGACCATCCTAAATGATCAAACATATTGAATAAACAGTGCTTTATTAATGAGACGCTGATATGCAATGTAAAACCCACGTGCAGCATTATAATTGCTTATCGCAATTAATGCATTGGAAATGTTCAACAATGAAATATCCAAAGGGTGATGCTTCCAAACACCTGGATTCACCCTTCCTCGAGGATCGAACTCTCATCTGATTGATCCTTCTGTGATCCTACCCTCCAAATTATTCGGTTTCTTTCTCCCTCGTTGTTACAGCTCTTCCTCTGATTGAATGAACAGCATTTATATCATAGGCCTATAACACAACTCCTCACTCTCGTGCGCCGCGGAATTATTGTAGCTTGCGTACGGTAACATTTCCCTTTAACCTACATTCCACTATCTTCCCCGCCGGGCCAGCGTAACACACCAAGCACTGCACAATCAAAGCCCCTTCCACATTGTCATCTCCAGTCACAACACATTCCTGCGGAGGGAGCTGGTAGGAACGTTGGGTTTGCTCAGTCAATGGCCAGGGTCAACGGCAGCGTGGTGTATTCCGCAAATATGCCCGACTGTGAGGGCGGGCACAATCCGGCGTGAGTAGGTTAAACGTTGAGTTTTATAAGGGCACCACGGGGTGACCAGCCCCTCCCCACCCCCACCCAGCCCCTTCCCACCCTCCCCACCCAGCCCCACCCTCCCCACCCAGCCCCTCCCTCCCCACCCAGCCCCTCCCTCCCCACCCTCCCCTCTCCACCCAGCCCCACCCCTCCCATTTTTGGATGCACGACGGATGGACACAATAATCCCCTGTGGGCTGGTGGAACCAGGAGGTTCCTACCAGTATAAACGTCCTTATCACATCATCACCAGTATCATTATCACTATCGCAATTCGACCTGGTAACTCAGTCACAACATTCAGAATGGATATTGGAGATCGGCGACGTATTCAGAAGGGCTTTGGGAAAGGAAATATAGAAGGGATTAATAAAAAAGATATATAAAAGAGTAGGAAAGATGTATTCAGACACAATTAGAGAGATATAGTAGGATATGTATTGTATTCATGGGATATAAATAGGGAGTTGAATTCAGAGGAGTGATAAAGGTAATCAGAATACATTTAAGATTAGACAATATGTAGATATGTAATCAGTGGAGGCAAGGAATGGTCTTTGTCAGCTTCAAAACCAAGCCCTTAATCCAGACTGTGTTTAGGCCGATTACAAGTCCACAAAGGCTCCGCCGGTTTTGGATTTCTTCTGGAACCCGACCTCAATGTGCCGTATACACACATCTGTGCGTGTATGTACTTTGATTCTGCTTCATCTGCCACCATTCTGAGAGGAAACAATGACGTGCATTTGTAAAACACTAATTTCTCTACATGTTCTTAATATGGAGCAAATCGCTCATTTTTCGTGAATATTAATTGTATGCTTTTAACGTGGTGGTGTGACAGGAGCGCGATAGTGCAGGCTGCACTGTGCTGCATGTGGCAGCACGGTTTGGTTGTACAGCGGTTGTCAACTGGTTGCTCCAGTCTGGCAGATGTGACCCTTGTGCTGCCACTGAAGCGCTTGCTTTGCCGATACATTACTCAGCTGTACGTGGAGATCCCGATTCGATGAATGCCCTGCTGCAAGCAGCCCCAGAGTAAGTTGGCTACGTTTAGACTTATTATTAGACCCACAATGTATTATACAATAAATGTCTACAAATGAATATACTGCTTAAATATTATTTCATTATAAAATAACGGAATAAATTATAGCTCAATGTCATAAGCTTGTAAAATGTGCACGTTTTAAGAAATCAAGCGTAAAATGCATCTTGTGGTTATAAATGTGTTTCCATTTGGGGTTTCTCAAAATTGTGAAACTCTATTTTATTGGGCCCCATTTAGAATACCTACCATCATATAGTAAGCTATCAAGTCAGCTGGCAAGTTAAATAGACCATCAGCACCGACAATTCTGCTGATTCATAACGATGCCATTCCCATCAGTGAGCACTGCATGTTAAGCTTTTTGACGATATGAATTTGAAGACCTGCTTATGAAGATTTTTTTTTACTTTTATTGTAAAGTAGGACACTTAAATTTGCAAACAGTGGATTCTTGTTCATGGAGGAGGCAGATGAAATTCTACACGTGCTATGATACTGTGGGAGGCCAAGATTGTTAATGGATATGGTGATGAGTTTAGAAACTTAATGGAGATCTCTATATGACTTGGCTTTATCTATTGCACCTGTGCTTGCACTGTGTTTGTGTTCTGTTGTTTGCAACGTGATCTACTGTTTTGTCCCTGCAGCACAGTTAATGCACGCACACGTGAAGGTGTGACACCTGTTTATTTGGCATGCCAAGAAGGGCATCTTTTCCTTTTGCAACGGCTTGTGGAGAAATGGGGAGCTGATGTTACAATCCAAAGTGAGGATGGGATGACTCCGCTTCATGCTGCTGCACAAAATGGCCACACTCCATTGCTTGACTGGCTGGTAAAGTACCTATATCTGTTTTTATTGTAAAACGTAGCCGTAATATTTTCAGCATATAATTTTGTTCGATTATACTTTAATACATTTTCAGACAGTCCCCAAGATACTGTCTGACTTATGAACATTCCGCACTTCCGAACGAACCCCCATAAGATTTTATTATTTTAACCATAACCTCCAGTTGTATTTACAAACTGAAACACAGAACAATTTTGTTCAGAGGAGCGATCACAACATCCCGCGTGATGCACACCCCTTCCGACAAACCAGTATCAAGGCTCAAGGAAAGTGAAAAAGTTTAATTTTGATTTTAATGTTACTTTTATTTAGGTTTTATTTAAATAGTATTTCTTACAGTATTATAGTAATACTCAATTTGTGTCTCCCCGTTATAGGTAATTTTGCACATACATCGTCACTTAATTAAGTCCACTACCTTATTTGCGTAGCCTCAACCCATATATCTCCGACAGAATCTGTCTTTTCGCCTCAGTATTTGCCTCCACCTACCCTGTACATTTTTATTTTATTTACGTCGTTATATTCATCGCACATTTCAGGAACGCATTCCCGATGTAAACCGGGGTATTACTGTACATACTCATTATTTATGCGTGTAATAATGCTTGCCTTTTTTGTTGGACCATAACACATTTTATAACAACGACCATATGTACAATTAAATATTGAGTTCCGAGATATGAACAAATCGACTTATGAATGGGTCTCAGGACCATAACCTGTGCATAAGTCAAGGACTGCCTGTAAACCACCTTTAAATATTTTGTCCATTACAGAAGTCCAAAAAGCAGCGTTGAGAGGTTTATGTGGCGATGCAGCACCGTGCCAATGTGCCATCGTCGAAAATGGAGTAAAAATCTTAGTCAGAGGATGAACTCAACTAATCTCCTATCTGGTATCAATGCCTATCGCTTCTATGAAAAAAACGTGGAATTGTGACATTTCCACCGCTGATTCAGACCCACAAATGTGAAGATAAGCATAGCCAAATGTTGGTTTGAGCGGGGAAATGTTCTGGGCTCAATTCATTATGGGATTGTTTTTCTAGAAATTTTGATGGCAGACATTTTAGGTTGGCACGATTCGGACACAGATTGACTGCAGTTTGCCACCAATTTTACGTGACTTGAATTGAGCAATCTTGATTTGAAGCTTTCGTGACTGCAGGAATCCATACTCTTTGGGTCTTTAGGTAAAGTCACGTAGTTAGAAATAAATTAAAATCAAACAAATCCCGACGTTTCGATTGCAACACAAGCAATCATCAGGTGGGAAAACCACAGCAAGAATGTTTTTTTTTTTATTGAGCAGAATTATTTTAAGAGACGTAGGAAAGTGATGTAAAAACGGTAATCTAATTGTCATGTACGATCAAACACAAGCTTTACATATTCTGCCCCATTGTTGGAGAGGTTCACAGTTCGCTTTCAGCGGCCGTCCTAATCAATCATAAAATACTGCTCGCAGGGTTTATTTCATGGTGACTTTGTGACGCCATTAACAAGAATTGTCCATTTGTGCACTGGGGTCATGGTCCAAAAACGTTGCCTGATCTTCCTGAAAAAGAATCATGAAACTCGGTGAAGCTATACTGGGAAAATAATGTACATATGTACATAGAAATACAAGTATGTCTTGCTTAATGAGTGAGATACGTTCCGCGAAACGATCGTTTTTCCATTGACTCCTCATGTTAAAATCAGAGAAACGTTTCAGCCCCAAAATTGTCCACTTATAAACAACTTTGTTAACATGAGAAACAAAAATGACAGTATAAATTTGCAATAAAACATCAAATTTAACACCGCACATGAGGAACCACACTGCAAGAGCCTCCGTATAGCCACATATTTGAAATCACTCACACACACTCTATCTCCACTCAATCACACAGCCCTCTCGCACACTCTGTCTCATACGCACCTCTCCCTCCCAAAGACAAATATCCCCCGTATAGCCTTAGCAGAGTGTTGGGCCAAGTGCTGTTAGCGAGCACCTATGAAGGCCGGTATGGCACGCGAGATGTGGGTGGCCAGCACCACGCCCGGCTACCTTTGTCTCACTCGTGGCGATATTTACTCACCGCACCTGGTACTAATTTGAGTCCAAGTCGTCCCAGGGGAGACCCAGGACCCTATCAGATAACACTCGTTACTGAAGTCCCCCTCCCCGAATCACGCACTTATGAAGTACAGCACAGAAGAATGGTAAACAAACAACTGCGGGCCGTGGTGCGCCACCTGCCACCACGGGACGCATTCGACCGGTCGGTCTCCGCTCGTTACGCGAACATTTGCTCGTTTTATGAAAACACTCGGATAAATTTAACTTGCTCGTTTTAGCGAATTCTCGTTTAAGTAACGCTCGTCAAGCGAGACATGCTTTTATATGTAAATAAAAGTAAAATACCCATCCATGGGTATTTATAGATGACGTTTTTAATTGTAGAGCCCCTTGATGCGTTCCATACTATTGCACAAGGATTCTATTTAAGAAAGACGAGAGAAAGTTTCCGTTGCTTAGCGACTCCCTGACCCCACCCCCTCTCTCCCACAGGTCTCTCTACAGCCAGGTGCTGCTCCCACCCTCTCGCATTGTTTTACTTGATGATATTTTCTCTGATGTACGATATGTTACGTGATGTATTCTTAATTTGAAATACGTTCCTGCAGACAGAATTCACGGTCCTCAATCTTAATAATGTGGACGGAGATGGCGTAAGCCCACTGCACTTCGCTGCAGGAGGAGGACATTGCTCAACAATGGACTGGCTCCTGGCTCACGGTGCTAAGAACCAGGTGGACCTCACGGGATGCTACCCACTTCATGATGCCGCAGATAATGGACACATAAAGGTAAATGTACATATGAAGAGGGCACCACGGTGGTGAGATTTTGACTACCTCGCCTGGTATGCAGGAGGTCGTGGGTTTAATCCCGACATGGACGCCTGTATACTCGAAGTATGCCTGTTCTCCCGGTGGTCGCATGGATATTTCTCCGGGCCCCAAGATTAGAAACATGCATTTATAATATTTGGCTGCTATAAATGTCCACGTGATAAGCCACTTCGTTGAGCTATTATTTGTGGCCAGGTCACTTCTCAAAAAGAGCTCTATAGGTCAGTGGGCCTTACCTGGTAAAATAAAATAGTAGTTAGTAATCTAAAGAGGATCCGACATACATTTTGAATCGTCACAATACAACAACCACCATTTGCCACTAAGTAGTGGTCATGTTACCATGGCACTTGTGCCAGGCTACATTCACGGGACAGACCCAGATGCCATGGGTTGACTGACTGAGATGACTGGCAGATGTCCACCTGTGCCCCGTACTGTGCCAACTTGCAGTGTTTTAGCCGCCTGGCGCTCCTCTCATCTTTCTGAGCATCGCTCGTCTGCCCTGCGCTGTTGTTGGAGGGTTACTCCCTCCAACTTCCCAGTAGCGTCCTTCATGAGCCTCTTCCAAAGAAGCCGATCTTGACACTGCTGGTACTAGTCATTGGCAAGTCCACTCAGCTCCATTTCCTTTTGGACCACATCAGTCCACCTCTTCTGTAACCCATGCGGCACCCATTTAGCCGCCTCTATCTGGCCACACAAAATCTGTTTGGGCAAACGGTGGTTGAACATGCAAGATAAATGTCCCAGCCAACACAACCATGTCTGCCGGAGGAGCTCACCGACAGGACTGTGTCAAGATCTTTGAAGGATTTGTGAGCTCACACAATCCAACCTGGTTAAACCCAGGATGGATTATAGGCGAGCCAGCCTGAATATTTCTAACCATCACAGATGTTCCATTATGGGGTCCACGTTTCGCAAGCATAGAGGAGGGAGGGCATGACTCTGGACCAACAAGACCCGAAACTACGTGTGGAGTGACAGACCAGGTAGCTTCTACACAGCGTTATGCAGCTGATGAAAATATAATAACACTCGAGTGATTAGGAGTGAGATCTTTGCTGTCAATCCACAGCTGGCCATAAGCACACTGCCCAGGTATGGAAACCTCTCCACCAGATGATCAGCATGCATAATATGGTTGACCAATAAGAAGCCATCCCTCGACCGCAACCTAACATCGATTAGCGTCGCATTGTATCTGTACAATATGGAAATTACTCTGGTACAGCCATGGAGAACTTCCCAAACTACTTGGTAGAAAAGAGACGTTACATAATATAGGGGCGAGAGTAGATCCCTGTCGCACCAAAGGTGAACAGGGAATGGCTCTGACTCCTAGCCAGGTAAATTTACCCGGGTCTTCCCACCACCATGAAGGTCCTCAGTGATTGTGAGAAGCGAGTCAGGGCCTCCAAAAGCAGGAAAGCTATTCATGGTATCATATGCGTTGACTACGTCAATAAAGCAGAGATGTAGGTTCTGTTGGAATTCCCTATACCTCTTTTTTTTTAGCAAATAGACAGAGACTATGGCATCCGTGCACGACTGCTCTAACCTGAAACAACATTA
The DNA here is from genome assembly GCF_015708825.2 of Lethenteron reissneri. Classification (NCBI taxonomy): domain Eukaryota; kingdom Metazoa; phylum Chordata; class Hyperoartia; order Petromyzontiformes; family Petromyzontidae; genus Lethenteron; species Lethenteron reissneri. The sequence goes on along the minus strand of NC_083842.1, from coordinate 2,015,854 downwards.
GGGCTCTGAAATCCTCTCCTCAGCATGCCTGACCAGGCCATGGTGAATAATCCTTGCCAGGACCTTTCCTGGCACACTGAGGAAGGAGATGCTGCTGTAGCTGTTAGTCTGTGCGGTCCCCCTTCTTAAAGAAGGAGACCACCAGTGCATCCTTCCATTCCTGCGGAACCCATCCAGTGGTCCACACTGTTCTTATGTCATAAAGGGCAGTTTGCATACAAACTCCACCCTCCCTCGGCAGTGCGCTTGGGAGGTCATCTCTGCTTGGCACTTTTCCTGTTCTCAGACTCTGGATTGCCTTCTGTACTTCCTCAACTGATGGCACCTCAGCCAGTCACTCACAGGAGGCAACTACTTCTTACGATATTTGAGGCACCACAGCCCCAGCAGGGTCATTCCCATCTTGCCTCATGTTTTCTAGGCGGAGGGATTTCCTCTCCCTCAAGAACTCACAGAAATGCTCAACAAATCTGTAAACCTGTTGCTGATGGTCAGAGATCGGATCACCATTCTTTTCCCGTAGGATGGTAATAGGTGTGGTGCTGCAAGTTACGTTTTTGATGGAATTAAATCGTGAAATGTGATCACGGGCTACTGAGGCAGATTCCATCTCCTTGGCAACCCATGACCACCACTCATCCTTGTCGTGATGCATGCCTCTCTGAACTTCCTAGTGAAGGCTGTGGTAAGCCGCCTCATTCTTTGACATGGGATGCGGCAGACGGTGGGAGTGGGCCTGTCGCTTTTTCTCAGCTAGCTGGAACACCTCCTCTGTCAGCCAGGGTCTCTGTGGAGGTTTGGATCATATACCCAAAGTAGGCATTGCAACTGCATGAGCTACAGTCCTATACCCCACCTATTTCGCCTCGGCATCAGGAGGAAGGGGGGACGATGCCAACCCCAGCTGCAAGTAATGATTCAATTCTCGCTTGCAACTTTTATCAGCTCGCTGAAGCCAGGTCACAGTCAGTTCGAATGGGGTCCTAGGTGGATACCCACCACCGAAGTGAAAGAATGGCAGGCACATTTTACAGATAACAAGCCAATGGTCAGTGGGCAGATAAGCTTCATGGTAGGTCCTGGTGTGAAGGACATGGGCCTGCGTCCGCTCTTCCATCATGCTATCGTCCAGCAGATGTTCTTGCTTGGACCCGGTGCGCATCCATGATGTTGTGTGGATGTGCCGATGCCGGAACAGCGTGTTGTTAATTTACCTACAAGCCCATGGGCTGCACAGATGTTTCGCAGCCTCTTACCGTTTTTATTGAGCTAATCTGGCCCATGTATTTCAATCACTCCTGGCCAGGTACCTGCATAATGACCAACTCGAGCCTTGAATACAGGCAACAGGATAACTCTATCCTGAGGCTTCACTTTAACTAGTACCTGTGATAAAAGGTTATATCGAAGGCATCTGACTCATCAGCCTTGCCTGCATCCCTCCACTGCTGTTCATCTTCAGTAGGGGCGTAACCCACCACCACCATTCCTTACTTCCCATTGATGAGGAGCCTGGGACTCACAACTTCCCACACCTCACTGCCATGCTCCCACACCCCCTTGATTCGTTTGTTCAGAAGAAGAGCCACTCCCTGTTGTTAGTTTCCTGCCCTGAGTAGAAGACTGTCCACCCCTCATAGTGACTGGAGCCAGAACTAGTCCACCAGATTTCCTGAATACCACAGAGATTCAGGTGGTGCTAGTCCAGCTTCTGACAGAGGAGTGGCAGCGTCTCCTCTGCAATGAGGATTCGCACAATCCACGTGGCTACTCGCAGTGGCTTCTTGCCGTTTCTGGAGGAACCTGGAGTGTGCGGGTTCAGTCTCCTGGTGCCACCAAATGAGGTTTGGCCAGGAGACGTCAGAGACGGATGCCCCCCTCCCCCCCCCCCCCCGAGGCCTCTGGTACAAACCTAGTTTGGTCTTTAATTCGTGGTTTCACGGTAATTTAAGCTAAAAACTAAACTATATATTTTTTACCAGTTGAGGGCGACTGAGCTATATATCTATTTCCAGAATTGACCTGGCCTCAAATAATAGCTCAACGAAGTGGTTTATCACGTGGAAATATATCGCAGCCAAAAACGAAATGCATGTTTCTAAATGTAGAGGGGAAACCAGAAACTCCGGAGAATCCAGAGAAAAATTCACGAGACCAAAGGGAGAATATGCAAACTTCAAACATACAGGCTCCAGGGTCGGGATTGAACCCACCACCTCCTGTATACCAGGCAAGGCAGCAACGATTTTGCCACCGTGGATCCCTGTTGATGAAGGTGGAGGGTTCACTAGTCCCTTGCACCCATTCACAGCCCCCATTTTCCACTGTGGTGACCACGAGCACCATGAGGGGAACAGCCAATTCGAATCGGCCACTCCCCCCCTTCCCCCCACCCCACCCCCTTCCCCCCACCCCATTGCATTGCTCACAGCCATGGAAACCTTTGAAACAAAAGCACTCGCTTCAAGTACAATGAAACCCTCTCGTTGGATTAGATATGTGGATGACACATTGATTGTCTGGCCACATGGTAAATATACACTTAATGCAAGTCTAAATCATCTCAACTCTCAAAACCAATGCATACAGTTTACATGGAAGTGGAGGTGGATACAACTCTCCCATTTCTGGATATTCTGCTCAGGCACAGGCGAAATGATAAAATAGCACGCAACAGTTGCCGAAAGAAAATGCGCACTGATGCTCCCTCATGAAGATGCTCATACATCGGGATAAAAAAATGTCAGATTGTCAGTCTGAGGAGTGAGATTAAACATGTTAAAGAGGTGCCGCAATGAACCTGTTACAATAAAGCACAAATTAACAGCACTGAATAAAAAAGCTAATCAAATAGCACAAATGATGAAAAGGATGAAATAATTAAAACTCTTAAAATACATTGCAAGAGTATATAATAAATAACCAGATTTTTAAAAAATCCGAGTGATATTTGGCACAGTACGCAAAATGCAAAGACTAATATCTGGTACTAAAGATGAACTACTGAAACTATTTGCACAAGATGTGTACCGGATTAATGTATCTTGTGGCCAATGCCATGTTGATCTAGTGGGACAAATGATCAGCACAAGACTAAAATAACTCCAAACAAATATTAAATACTCACAGACACAACTGTCAGCAGTTGCAGAACATTACTGTGGTATCGCTCGCTTACACTGCTACGCCGGGAGAGCTAATGGAATTGGTTGGTTACCTCTAGATTACACCATGCCACCATCCGATTTCATTATATTTCTGTAAATATCAGTATACTAAAACTGCTAGTGCGCTTTGTTATAAATAATCATTTATAGACGATATTATATTTTTCTCAAAGACAGTATTTCATTGTCAACAGGAATGGATCACAAATTATCCTTTTTATTACATAAATTGTAAAGTAATGTGACATAGTTTAACATGTAGGCTTTCGCGACCATTATCATCCATAATATAGGTTTTTTTTGGGTTAGATTGCGTAAATATAAATGTGTCGTTAAACCCGCCACCACCCGACACAGCCAATTAGTAAGGTTTGTCACATAAACAGAACGTGCCAATTCAAGGTGTGGAGACAGATTTATCTTTAATTCCTTAAAACCCAAGTTTAGTTTTTTATGATGAATACGTATTTTTTTATCCCAGGGTTAAGCCATGGATTTATGATTATCATCCGTTTGTTGTATTATTTTGGGAGTGAAGTTAAATTATATCTTAAATAATTTTGGTTTTGCGTATTACAGAGATATGTAACTAATTTCTAGGTTCCTTAGCCGTTCCAGAATATTAATTCATCGCAGCTAACCTGGGAAGGTGTACATTGTTACTCTAATAACCAGGGGCGCTGCGATGCAAAACTGTCTTGCTGGGTCGAGCCAATCTACTGGCATCGGAGCAACCATCGGACATTCCTCAGAGGAATTCTCGGATTAAAACCCGACTGCCAGGCGACCCAACGTCAGGACATTACGTGTGAGCGATGTGTGTGTGTATTCAGTGTGGGGGTCAGAGGGGAGGTCGTGGCACCTGCAGAGTGGCTTCGAGGCCGTGGCAACACAAATCCAGGTTGCATGAACAATATAATATGTTCAAACTTTGGACCGGTATAAATCTTCAATTGCTGGGATCAAACCTTTATAATTCACCTTGCAATATGGATGTTGAGGGTGGTGAATGGTGTTAATCGTATGTGTGACAGCTGGCCATAGAATGCTCATTCTCATTATTCTACAACATATACTGTACCGTCCAGTAAAAACACACGAAATACGCAGCAAGTTCTGGTATACCACAGGTACGAGCACACAGTGCTACATTGTGTGTAGTTTTTGCAAATGCATTATGCAAAGGTATGTAAAGTTATTAACAAAAGTTAACTTGAATACTCCACCACCGCTAACAAGGACACATTTTCGTCCTATACTTGCGTTTCAATTAATGTTGTGATTTTCCCAACAGTGTTGTGAAATTTTGCTGATGCATGAAGCTGATGTAAATGCAAAAGACTCATGGGGATATACACCTGTGGATCTAGCTGAAGAAAATGGGCACACGGAATGTGTGGAATACCTGCTTTTTCAAAGGCACAACGTGAGTGTAAACATGTGTCTGTGCTCCCTCTCCTAGCAGAAACATGCAGACTATACAAAATACGTGAACATTCCAAATAATAAGCAGAGTTATATATAACGATTTGAGATACCGGTAAAACAGTGCTTAACTCTCATGAATTCATGCTTTAACCCTGTGGACACCTTTGAAAATGAATTTTAAAAAAATATCTCGTGAGATATTCCAGGTGAAATATTTTAAGAAATAGTGGAATATTCTGAGTTACATATTTAGTTGAGAATTGACAGCACATCATCCCTTTGGGGTTGGTGAAATATAACCACTTCGTGATAAGGTCAGCAGCACTTATCTATTTTTTAATTTTACCTTGGCATGAGAATGTGGAACTTGTACCGCTGGCTGAGGGCCTTTAACAAGACATCTGTGCACTTCGTTTCTCAATCTTGGTAAATTACTGGGAAAAAGCTGCGCCTTTGCTGGGAACACATGGAAAGGTTCTGTGAGTCACTGTATCTCTATCTATAGAAGAGCACTTAATTAATTGATTCATACGTTCAGTGCCACCACAATGTTATGACTTTGCTATTACTGTTAATATGATAAAATAATTTAGACTCCAACCAAGAATATGAATCCCTGCAGTCACGAAAGTTTTAAATACAAATTTAACATTTGTTCATTTTAAAAAGGTTTAAGGCAGTGACTATAATCATTATAATAATTATTAGATCGGCCCCTATATATCTCCTATCATAGTCATCAGTGGGAATTTGGAATGTGTATCTAGGTATAACATGTGTATTCTTATTATTTTGTATGGCAGAATGCAGAGCAACAACTACGATTTCATATGTAGGTAGTCAAGCCAGATAACCGCGTCAGGAGTAGCGGTGTCCAACGCTGTGATGTCTCCTTTGCATTTGTGGATTGGGCATTGCATCATTATATGTTGTATGGTGTGTTCTGGATGACCACAGTTGCACACTGGAGAGTTTTCCACTTGTGCATCAGGTATCCGGATCTGCCATGGCTTGAATAGATGCGGTTTAGGGTGGACCCCAAGGTGCTTGTTTGATTGTGAGTTCTTTAGAACTCCATTCAGCTCTCCAGGCTTCATTGGGGTTGAAATTTGCATTAAGGTTCAGCGCATGGGTCCAAAATGGCTTGCGTCACTTCAGGCAATGATGAGGGATGTTATTACACATACATATTAATCAGGGTGGGTATTTTAATAGGCTAAATACACGATTTTTGTAGAATGCAGTTGTTAACTTTGGTGTTAAAATATCCGTGTTTGAGGAAGAGGTAATGTCCTTGTTCTTGCACAGATCTGAGAGCTGAATTTTAACAAACGTATATAAAACATCTTGCTATGGACTACAGGTACATGAAGATGATGCTATGAATTTCCATGGCAGGATATGGTAGCAGCTTAGGTCATACTAGAAACATGGAAATAAAATGCGTTAGGTGAGACATGTGTGGGATGGAGGAAGTCACTAAGACGGACATCACAACAAGCATACATAAGTTGGTGACCGTGGAGGGATGCTGTAAGAGCAGATATTGAAGGGATCTAGTGGAAAAAAGGGGGCATTAACAATGGTCATGGAGACATTTTTAGCTTCACTTCAATTCTAAAAAGGTAATAAACAAAGCTAACATTTAAAGTAAGCCACAGAGCACGACTTATGCCTATGGGCAAGGCCCCAGCCTCCACATCACCTGTCAATAACAGTTTCTGTCACTCAAGGCCACTTAACACTGAGAGGGGGTGTTCAGCTGCCATGAACACAGAAACCAGCAGTCCATTTACACTGCCACTGAATATGTTAATGCCATCATTAGACGATGGCGACGCATGCTTGTAATCCAGCACTGTGGAGCTGAGAGTTGGTGGATTGTTGTGAAACTCCCTTCCTGTGGACGTTGAGGTGTAACCCTGGCTTGCCGAGAGAAAATTATACAGCAAAGTGTGGACTTTATCATCGGTCCCAACTTCATGATATCGTGTTTGCCTCTCGAATATTTTTTTCTTTCTGGGTGCTCCATTTTCCTTCCATATGTATAAACATGCTGTAGTTTTCATGAGTAATAGAAACACTGGTTACTATTGTTATTAACACAGGCCCAGGGTGGTTGACACAATTTAATTGAGTCTGCCCTGGCAAATGATTACCTCACGTAAATTATTTTATATCTTTTATACAAACATATATTTTCATTTTATAAAAGTGTTGCATCTTAATGTGTGGCCCGCACATTGATACCATTTGTGATGTATTGGTAAAAAAATGTACTGATAAAAAGCGTTGCAGCACTTGTTTTAATTCCAGTGTATAAAGCATTACACAACAACACCCTGTTCCACGTTTAACATCTTAACTTGTGTTAGTCGTGTGAACAGGGTCCAACAAATCGTAAACCAGGCCGGAGAGTGACGTTTAAACTGACCGAGGGTGATGACATCTCAGGAAGTGAAATGGACGACGATGAAGCTGCCCAACTTCGAGAGCTCTCCGACTTGCCAGTGGCAGCAGATACTGACATGGAGTCAAACACTGACATTCCAGAGTCTGAAAGTGTAAGTGACATGGTACATATTCTGACACATAAACCAACACACGCAACCCAATTCCATGAGAATACATTTTTTTTTCCACCATCACTTATAACCTATAGATGATTAAGGTCTCACATCTGGATTTATTCTCTTACACCAACTTAACATGATTGATACAACTCTTTTTTTTTATAGGAGGGAGAAAAAGACACTGATATTATCAGCATTACAGCAGATGAATATTCATTTATACCACCACAGGCACCGCCTCCACCATCTCATCCACAAATAAATAGATATGATGGTGCCAGCCTCTATAAAACACTGCCATGCAAGTCAGGTGAGTGTCTGGTGTTGTTCTACATATAAGTATATCTATGCTCCATAAAACAGAGTAAAGCACAAGTCATACACCAGATTTTACACCACTGCTCGGTAAATTAATGATCCTTATTTAATGCGGTAGATGCATTCCTGAAAAGTGCCACGTGAAGCAAAACATGCATTAGGGGCCGTCCATAAATGACCTCACGCGATTTTGGACGATTTTTGACCCCCTCTCTCGTCACACGGCGTCACAAAAAGTCAGACCCCCCTCAAATATGACGTCACAAAGCTCTGACCCCCCCCCAAAAAAATGCTTCTAATCGCTTTAATTTATTGTCATTGTAGTGCGTATTTAATGTGGCGCTGCACTCTGATGTTGTAGGAGAAAACATCAAAAAGTCTATTTAATAACGTAGAACGTGTTGTCTGTATTTATTTAAAGTTGCGCATTTTTATGTGACGTCACATTTCTCACCCCCCCCGTCACAAACGTCTGACCCCCCCCCCCTCCCTAGGTGCGTGACGTCATTAATGGACGGCCCCTTAAGCGAAAACTATTTCCTCATATATAATGTAACAATAAATGTTGTCGATGTACGCACACACAGGAAGATGGCACGACAAATAATTGAGGATATGCCTCGACATTACTGTATCGTTCCATATACGGTATCATACCGCTGAGCCATGCAGCTCAAGAAAGTAGTTCATCGACGACCGCTCAGAAACCACGTCATAACAGGCGCGTTTCTGTGTTATAACGGGCGCGTTTCTGTGTTATAACAGGCGCGTTTCTGTGTTATAACAGGCGCGTTTCTGTGTTATAACGGGCGCGTTTCTGTGTTATAACAGGCGCGTTTCTGTGTTATAACGGGCGCGTTTCTGTGTTATAACGGGCGCGTTTCTGTGTTATAACGGGCGCGTTTCTGTGTTATAACAGGCGCGTTTCTGTGTTATAACGGGCGCGTTTCTGTGTTATAACGGGCACGTTTCTGTGTTATAACGGGCGCGTTTCTGTGTTATAACAGGGCGCGTTTCTGTGTTATAACGGGCGAGTGTCTGTGTTATAACGGGCGCGTTTCTGTGTTATAACGGGCGCGTTTCTGTGTTATAACGGGCGCGTTTCTGTGTTATAACGGGCGCGTTCTGTGTTATAACGGGCGCGTTTCTGTGTTATAACGGGCGCGTTTCTGTGTTATAACGGGCGCGTTTCTGTGTTATAACGGGCGAGTTTCTGTGTTATAACGGGCGCGTTTCTGTGTTATAACGGGCGCGTTTCTGTGTTATAACGGGCGCGTTTCTGTGTTATAACGGGCGCGTTTCTGTGTTATAACGGGCGCGTTTCTGTGTTATAACGGGCGAGTTTCTGTGTTATAACGGGCGCGTTTCTGTGTTATAACGGGCGCGTTTCTGTGTTATAACGGGCGCGTTTCTGTGTTATAACGGGCGAGTTTCTGTGTTATAACGGGCGCGTTTCTGTGTTATAACGGGCGCGTTTCTGTGTATAACGGGCGCGTTTCTGTGTTATAACGGGCGAGTTTCTGTGTTATAACGGGCGCGTTTCTGTGTTATAACGGGCGCGTTTCTGTGTTATAACAGGGCGCGTTTCTGTGTTATAACGGGCGCGTTTCTGTGTTATAACGGGCGCGTTTCTGTGTTATAACGGGCGCGTTTCTGTGTTATAACGGGCGCGTTTCTGTGTTATAACGGGCGCGTTTCTGTGTTATAACGGGCGCGTTTCTGTGTTATAACGGGCGCGTTCTGTGTTATAACGGGCGCGTTTCTGTGTTATAACGGGCGAGTTTCTGTGTTATAACGGGCGAGTTTCTGTGTTATAACGGGCGCGTTTCTGTGTTATAACGGGCGCGTTTCTGTGTTATAACGGGCGCGTTTCTGTGTTATAACGGGCGCGTTTCTGTGTTAAAACGGGCGCGTTTCTGTGTTATAACGGGCGCGTTTCTGTGTTATAACGGGCGCGTTTCTGTGTTATAACAGGCGCATTTTGCATTATAACGGGCGCGTTTCTGTGTTATAACGGGCGCGTTTCTGTGTTATAACGGGCGCGTTTCTGTGTTATAACAGGCACATTTTGCATTATAACGGGCGCGTTTCTGTGTTATAACGGGCGCGTTCCACTTTTGCCAAGTGTTCCCAAATTTAAGAACCGCATTATAACGAAAGCGCATTGTGTGAACACCATCCATTAAGTCGACAACTTAGCAATATGAGGGCTTTTTGATGTCCTAGTTGGTAGGGTGGGATTGATGATATAATACCTGCCAACAGCTCTTAAAAGAGTGAGAGTTGTAATACCACTACAACATCCAAATATACTTTGACTTACGATCTTTTTTCTCTTACAACATGTACTACAACCATATCCGGCCTGACATGCCTTCAATCTGCATTGCCATCTTATCCAATCTGCTAAACGATTTCAACTATTTGTCTTCCTCCCACACGTTTGATTAGCAGTGCGAAATAACTTTAACAAACATAAATACAGGCAGTGGAAGGGTTACGCTCCCAAAATACAGATATAATCCCATAGCCGGAAATGGTTGTGCCTCTCCTATCGTTTTCTCTCAGTACTGTATTGTGCTGGCATACATTTTTTTTATCGCTACCTATATCGTATTGCTGTACATATGCTCCGCACTTCTTATGATTTTTTCATTTACCGTATTTTCCCGCATATTGCCCGCATACGCATATAACCCGCAGACGCATATACCCCGCAAAAATAGCGTTTTGTGTACAACAAATTTCAGATAGCCCGCACCTCCATATACCTCGCAGGGTCTTGTTTTGTTTGTAACAAGTGGTATACCCCGCGGGTTATATGCGGGAAAATACGGTAATCGAATATCTACACTAACATTACCCACGATTAAACTAATGGAACATATACTGTGTACAATTGTTCATGAGTACCTCGAAACATTTTTATATTAATTGTTAACAGAAAGCAGTCACTTTGGAATGTTTGGTATTCAGGTAAGAGTAGAATAGTCATGTGTAGCCATGCGACTGGACTCACATTACAATTTTACATTATTCATATTTCCCATAATTTTCTCTATTCTATTGGGCTTTTATGGCCTAAAAATACATGGCCAGATGAATGTACGTCTGTTTAATAAAAACCATGATGCTCCACGAAAGTGCATGTGTTGTATATATTGTTACTTCCTGAAATTACTACAGCCCTATATTGTCGCTGTGTTCCTCTCATCTTTAACCCTGCTAATGAGACCCAGAAGGGTACAAACTGATCCAGAGTTTACCGATTATCGATTTTTGCTGGATAACATTTGTCTGGATTGGTCATCGGTTTATGGTTTGAAAATATAGTATTGTATAAGCAACATGATCATTCTAAATATCATATGATGCAAATTCTCATTATTTGGAAGACGTGTGCACACATTGCTTGTACATTTGTTTTTTCAGGTGTTCAAAAAATCAACCTCAAAGCTTCAAGTAGCTTAAATTTTGAACTTATAGCAGAACTGAAAGCTGGAAAATGTCTGAAACCAACACAAAACAGCAATGGACGTTTAATAACGTTTGTAGATGGGAATGAAGATAAAGTAAGACCATATTTTATTGCAAATTATTTGATTACTGCACATTTCATTTGCAAATTGTTTTGTTAGTGATAAAATGGAGCACGTAATTGAAATGTTAAATGATATAAGTAAACAATGTTTTTCCAGCCGTCATTTGTAAACACTTGCATTCTATTTTATAGAAACCTGGTTAAGAGATCTATTGTTAAGTACCAATAATATATTTTTAATGCACACAATATTTCACAGACATTAATGACCGTGACTGAGGCGCAAAGCCAAAGCTCAGTGTCGCTCAAAAAGCCAGACGAAAGAGGTGGAGCCTTTACATCTCATGAAAGTCGGTATAGTTTGAATTATGCTGCCAATGTGCATCTGAATAGTGTTCCAGATGGCAGCAACTTCCATGCAGCCCCGGTTCTTGATATGGAGAGGTTGCGAGTCACACTTCAAGAGAGCGTTCTACTGTGAGCAGTAGTTACAGGATGATAGGAGCGACTGAAATTAGAGGTGCGGTGGTAAAGGCAGCAGGATATTTTGTAGCCAACCCTGCTGGCGATGGGAAGCCAGTGGAGGGTGGTGACAGAATCTAGCCAAGAGTGACAGGCACTGAGGATGACACGAGTGATATGGTTTTTCAACTGATGTCGTTACTTGAAGGTCGAGTAAGGATGAGTTGCAATAGTCGAGGCGAAACCCGATTATCCTGCAGGCATTGATGATTTCGGTGGTGATGAGTACATGACAGAGGGCCCTGAGGTGGTAGCTCCAAGGCTGAAATATGTTATTCGTGTGCGTATTGAAGGATACTGTGGAATCAAGAGTGAAGCCAATACACTGATGCAGTTTGAGAAATGAATAGTGGATTAATACGGACATAGTGAGACTCATCTCGATCAGGATGTCTTCGCATTTAGAAGCATTCTGAATGATGGGTAAGAATAATAATGTAGTGGCAGCCAAGGAATGGAACATATCTGAAAAGTTCCCTCCACCAAGGAGATGGAGCGATTAAATAATTTTGCATACAGGCGCTGGGTGGATAGCTGCATCACAAGAACGTTAGAGGTGGCAGTGGCGTGAAGAGGGCTCCAACCAGGATTGGATTGAAATTTACAGATGATGAACCGAAGCATATTTTGTATTAGCACAGTTGGTTATGTATGGTGCGAAGGAAGTTCTACATACATGCCTTAATTTATTATTCGGAATTGAGAACATGTTTTAATATGTTGTATGATTACATTTTCAGAAACACGAAATGAATGATTGTTCATCAAACGCAGAAGCTGATGTTGGAGTCACCCCAGATGAAGAGAAAAGTTGTTCTTCCGAAAGCAGCAGTGGCCCAGGGGCACACAAACACAATGAAGACATTCCTTCAAAACCACTGAATGATGTTTCTCCACTCTCTAACTTAAACTGTGATTTTAAAAGTGAAATTAGCCCTGCCAATGTTATTATAATCCCTTTGCATTCTGACAAAAAAAATACAATTGATCAAATAAATGTCCCTAATTCAGATTAGGCTTTTGATCCAAATCCAATGTTGGTGATGATTAATCAAATATTGTTCCAATGGAATCTCATTCCGAATATAATCCTGAATGTTGCAATTCGAAATACATTTCTCAAGATAGCCACCAAAGCAAACAGCAATAAATCTTCCATGAAATATTATGGAAATAAAAAGTAATTTTAAGGCCATATGTGGGGATTTTAAGATACGGTACTCAGATACTAAACTATTTCTAACATGATACTGACATGGTACAAAGTTGCATGACACAAACATGAGGTGAGCTACAAGAAGAAAGATAGCCATAGAAAATGTGTGCTATTTCTTTTAAAGTAATTTCTAAGTATAATTGAAATTCCAATCAATAGAAATGGAGCAGGTTTGTATAATTACATATAATTATGTATTGTGTAATTCTAATAAAAGTATTCATCACAACTAAGAAAACATTGTAATTGTTAATAGCAATTTGTAAATGATGTGGGTATATATACACACACATGATATTAGATAAATGGCAGGTTTTTTTTCTTGTTACAATTTTTAGCAAGATGGTACTTCCACCTCAGAGCCCTCATCACTACCGAAAAAACAGCCGTCACTGAACAAAATATTTGCCAGGTGGACAATCAGCGGTGCAAGCACGTCCAAGCAATATTTGAAAATTGACGCAGCTGTATCATAAACATCGACACCTCTGCCACCGACTCTGGTGTCAGGGTCGAGAGTTTTGCATTGGTTAGAAACTGCTGTCTTGATCGTTCATATTTTTTATTGGCGAATAACGTCACAAGTACTGTGCACAGAAACCCGTTGACTAGTTTGATAGGTGGTTGGAGTGTAACAGGCCCTTCACGACTAGCCACAGAGCACGGGGGTCACGAGCCGACTCATTGACGCGCAGAGCATAGATTGATCTGTGAGCGTCAATAATGAGTCTGTTGACAGATCTGTAGGTGGCTCTGGAAGCGAGTCGGACAGTCTCGAAACGAGTTTTCTTCCAAAGACGCTTCAGCCTTCTGTGCATCTGCTTCGCAGTGATTACCTCCAATAACAGCCAGTTGCAGCGCGCTTTCCCCATTACCGTTGTGCTTGTTCGGATGGACACGAGTTCATGAAGAACATCAGGCATGTAATTTTCTAATTAAGCTGCAAATTAATCTACTGTCGATGCAGGAGTTAGACACGCCGATGATGACTGGATCTTATGACGGAAAGCATCATGGTCCAGTCGTTTCCGGTCTCTGTATAATATCGTTGTGACGGATGGGCAAATAATTGGTAATGCCACTTTGGACATCACGAGACTATGATCTGAAATACCTAAGTCTTCGATAATGTTGGTCACCTCATCATGGGACCCTCTTTTGCCAGTACCAAACTACACTAATAGGTTTTTTTTCCCCTTTTTTCTGGCAACAAAACTGACACCTTTTGCAAGGAATCATGTTTACATTAAACCACAATACTTGCAGTCAAATGCAAACAAAAACAATACTCCGGTAATTTAAGCATTGTCTTTGAAACTGATTGGTCCACACCAGAGACAGCTTTCTTTGGAGCACCATGATGTAGCTACTTACCACGAGCCCTCATTACTCTGGTAGTGCGTTGTCTTGACTGTGCGCCTTTTGGCGTCATTGGTCGAACACCATATGAGATGAGGCTCCACAGAAAGCTGTCTCTGGTGTGGACCAATCAGTTTCAAAGACAATGCATAAATTACCAGAGTATTGTTTTTTGTTTGCATTTGACTGCAAGTATGTGGTTAATGTAAACATGATTCCTTGCAAAAGGTGTCAGTTTTGTTGCCAGAAAAAAGGGAAAACCCCTATTAGTGTATTTTGGTACTGGCAAAGAGGTCCCATGATGTAGCTGCTCACCCCGAGCCCTCATTACTCTGGTAGTGCGTTGTCTTGAACTGTGTGCCTTTTGGCGTCATCTGGTCGAACACCATATGAGACGAGGCTCCACAGAAAGCTGTCTCTGGTAATTTATGCATTGTCTTTGAAACTGATTGGTTCACACCAGAGTATTGTTTTTTGTTTGCATTTGACTGCAAGTATTGTGGTTAATGTAAACATGATTCCTTGCAAAAGGTGTCAGTTTTGTTGCCAGAAAAAAGGGGAAAACCCCTATTAGTGTATTTTGGTACTGGCAAAAGAGGTCCCATGATGTAGCTGCTCACCCCGAGCCCTCATTACTCTGGTAGTGCGTTGTCTTGAACTGTGTGCCTTTTGGCGTCATCTGGTCGAACACCATATGAGACGAGGCTCCACAAGAAAGCTGTCTCTGGTGTGAACCAATCAGTTTCAAAGACAATGCATAAATTACCAGAGTATTGTTTTTTGTTTGCATTTGACTGCAAGTATTGTGGTTAATGTAAACATGATTCCTTGCAAAAGGTGTCAGTTTTGTTGCCAGAAAAAAGGGGGAAAAACCCTATTAGTGTTGGTCACCTGTTACGGCATCGGCAAATGTGAGAATGCGATCCAGTATATTTCCTGAGCGACATGTTGTGATTGTTGATTCTACCACAAGAACAAGTTGGTCCGGGACAGTTCAGATCATCACAGATGATGTAGCAAGAGCCAAGTTACTCACAGTCTTGCAGTCCTAGAAATCTCGTAAAATAATTCTGACAGCAGTTAAGACGGCGGTCGTAAAGCCTCAGTATGCTGTTATTTCACAAGCAGTAGCTCGATGGCGTGATTGTTAATTAGTCACTCAGGACCTTCACGCAGATTACTTACATTGAATCATTGCGATCCCACCACCATGCATGTTATTGGTGCCAGGTTTCCCGCGATGGTGCTGATGTACGATAGCATATCCATTCGGTACAGCCCCATGCTTTGTCCAGTGAGTCATCATATACCCACGTTTTGGTACCGGCAAATGTTTAGCTCCACAATCGTTGATCAGATACTTGCATCAGCCATGTCTTATTGACTATGGAGCATGCCCGAGACCAATTCGAAGTTGAGAAACCTTGATCCAAGCTTTGGTATGATGTCCATGCAGCCGCCCTGGTGGGACCGCAGTAGGCTGCT
The DNA here is from genome assembly GCF_015708825.2 of Lethenteron reissneri. Lineage (NCBI taxonomy): Eukaryota > Metazoa > Chordata > Hyperoartia > Petromyzontiformes > Petromyzontidae > Lethenteron > Lethenteron reissneri. The sequence goes on along the minus strand of NC_083842.1, from coordinate 2,000,245 downwards.
CGGGACCACGTGGCCCTCCTGGAGGGCTGCAGGAGGCTGCTGGGGCCCGCGCGGTCCCACCGGAGGGCCACAGAAGGCCATTCGGGCCCACACGGCCACCCTAGATAGCTGCAGAAGGCCGCTGGAGGGCGGCATAAGACCACTGGGGCCCGCACTCCCCCGCCGGATTGGTGGAGTAGGCCATTGTGGTCCGCACAGCCCACCTGTAAGGCCCAGGAAGCTGCCTGAGGGCCGCAAGAGGCCGCTGGATCTCGCATGGCCTCCAGTAGATGGCCACAAGAGGCAGATAGAGGGCTGCAAGAAGCTGCTCGGGCTGCTGGGGCACTCCTGGAGGCCGCTGAGGCACACACAACCCCCTGGAAGGCCAGAGAAGGTTGCTGGCGCCCGATCAGTCCCCGAGGGGGCTGCAGGAGGGTGCTGGAGCCCGCACGGCTCCCTGGGTGAGCCTCAGTAGTGTTGTAAGAGGCCACTGGGGCCCGTCTGCCCCCCGTGGATAGACACAAGAGGCCACTAGAGGGAAGAATTCAGTAGGCCGCTGGGGCCCACGCGGCCCCAAAAGAGGGTTGCTGAAGGGCCACAGGAGACCACTGGCCAGTGCTTCCCACTCGGAGATGCAAGAGGCTGCTGCAGGGTCGCAGGGGGTCGATTAGGCCCGCACAGTCTCCCTGGAAGGCTGCTAGGGCCCTCGTGAGAGCTGCAAGAGGATGTTGGGTCCCACGCGGCCCCATTGGAGGCATGCAGGAGGCCGCTGGTGCCCGGGTGCCCCCCCCCTTCCCCCGAAGGGCTGCAGGTGTTTGCTGGAGCATGCAGAGTCCTCCTGGAGAGCCGTAGAAGGCCCTTGGAAGGTCGCAGGAGTGCGCCGGTGCCCGTGCAGCCTCCATGGAGGGGAGCAGGAGGCTGCTGGAAGGTGGCAGGAGGGCCGCATGGCCCCCGCACAGTTCCCCTGCAGGGTCAGAGATGGCCGCTGGAGGTTGGCCTGCTGTTGATGCTGCTGATGATGGTCTTGATGCTGGTGATGATGATGCTGCTGTAGATGATGATCTTGCTGCTGCTGATGGTTTTGATGCTACTGGTGATGTTTTTTCTGGTGCTATTGATGATGATGAAGAGAGCGAAATTGCAGATGAGAGTGCGACTATTTAGACAAGGGTGAAATTTCGGACGAGAGGGTGACATTTGGACAGGGTGACATTTTGGAAGCGATACAAATTCCGGGAAAAAGAGGGAAATTTAGATAAGAGAGTGAAATTTCGGAGAAGGCGAAATATCGGACGGGGTGATATTTTGGATGAGAGGTCAAACATTTGGGGCTAGAGGTTAAAATTTCGGACGAGAGGGCGATATTTTGTATGAGAGGTTGAAACTTTACACGGGAGGGCAAAATTGCAGAGGGCAAAATTTTGTACGTGAGGTCAGCATTTCAGAGGGAGTGAAATGTCAGACAAGGCGATATCACGGACGAGAGGGCAAACTTTCAGATGATAGAGCCAAATTGCAGAGGGGAAAATTGCAGGCGAGAAGACAAATTTTCGGGCGAGACAGCAGCAGGAAACAAGTTCACTAATTACTGACTCGGAGCTGGGATGCTGAGGTAAGTGATTTCCTTTTACAGCATCATTTGTAAACACATTAATATTAGGAACATTTGGGAGGCTTTGCCCACCATATTTCGGCTTCAGTGCCACTTCCTAAAAGTAAACTTGACACGTAGTTTTCACAAATGTCATGTTTCAATTCAGAAACCTTAAAAGCCTCCAGATACAACTTCCAGAGGCCTAGCTTTTACAAAGATGTTCTAGAAGTGATAGAAAAGTAAACAATTGGGGTACAAATGTGCAGTGTTTTAAAAAATTACTCACACCGACACGTAACAAGTCACCTGCTTACACTTTATTCACCTGTTCTTGCGACACTTCTATAACTATCTGTATGGTCACATATACTTGACTTCTCCCTGCTCTTCTCTATTCTGCACCTCACTTATCCTGCACTCAGCAGCTCTGCTCCCAGCGACTCCACACTCAGCAGCTTCGCACTCAGCGACTCTGCACACAGCGTCTTCGCACTCAGCGACTCCGCAAACAGCGTCTTCGCACTCAGCGACTCTGCACACAGTGTCTTCGCAGTGACTCCGCAAACAGCGTCTTCGCACTCAGCGACTCTGCACACAGTGTCTTCGCACTCAGCGACTCTGCACACAGTGTCTTCGCACTCAACGACTCCGCAAACAGCGTCTTCGCACTCAGCGACTCTGCACACAGCGTCTTCGCACTCAGCGACTCTGCACACAGCGTCTCCGCACTCAGCAACTCTGCACACAGCGTCTTCGCACTCAGAAACTTTGCATCTCCACCGCTGCCCTCACCTACGCTCCCTCAGACCCGCTCACCCGTCTGTCCGGGCGGACGGTTCAGCCAACACCCGCCCGGCGATGGCGTAAGGGTTGAGGTCCCGTTGATGGCTGGAGCAGCAGCAACGAGACGTCTTCACTCTTGGTTCCCCGGCAACAACTCCCCTCCGCTTACGCACACTCTCCTTATATATCCCCCCCTCATTCCAAGTCCTCTCGTGCTGCTCCTCAAGCTGCCACCAAGCCGGTGCCTGTTGGCCCATTAATCACCCATCTACCGTCTCTTTGACAGCAACCTCCGGTCACAGCGTAGCACCTGTTCGACCTCAGTTGCACCCGCTTATCCCCTTAATTACTGGCAGTTTGTCTGTGCAAACCGCATATGTTGCAACACGCACACCTGTTTGCCCTCCGTTGCACCCACTTAACTGTGCGCACCGTGTATTGCTCTCCTCTACAAATGTATACTCAAGCCTATATTTATAATCAAAACAGATGAAAAAACATAATTGAACTTTTTTAAATATTTTAGTTTTTGCACCTAACCCTAGAAAACTGTCTGGAGGTTTTGAAAGGTGCTAAATCCATATATGATATCATGTTTATAAGAGGTTAAATTATCAGGAACGTGAGGATATTGACAATGCTGACAGAATACACATGAACCCTGCTACCAATTAGTAATACGGCATTTCATATAATTGCAATGCATTTTTTTATTTTCGTTAAAATTTGTACCAAATATCAAAACACTGCACATTTTACATTTACTAAAAAATGTATGCAAACATTTGGCATTTAATTTTGTATACTGAGGACATTACATTTTATATACCAAGGAAAATGATTGTATGTGGACCAAGATTTTAAAAAATATATAGAGATGCAGAAGTCAAGAGCAGACGGGAGATTTGTCAAACGGTTTTTAATTAGTGCTACGACTTATGGATAGGAAAACATGAACATTAATGAAGAAAATGTAACAACGCTGAATAGTCCACGAAGCAGCATACATGGTATCATAGAGACAAAAAACAACACATTGAACAAAACTCGCTGACCTGTGAAAAAGAGCTGTATAGCTCATCGGATTCCTCCAGGATATTCTGATTCTAAAAGTGGATTTGGGCATAAAATGTTGCGAGAAGGGTTGATGGCTAGTGGTCGAGACTCCTTTGTAATGCGAGTTAAGGAAGAATAGATGCCTGAAAAGCTCATTTGCAGGACCATGGAAGATGGGGACAGCTTGGAAAATGTCTTCATGGCTGATTATTTTTGTATTAATACATCTAGTTTGCGGGAAACTGACACTATAAATAAAGTTAAACTTTACTACCAAAACAATGATAAATATAGTGATACAAACTTGGCTTTTCCAGGTTCATTACATAGGAATATAATAACCTATTGAGGAGTAACAAATGATACATACATATACATTACATGTGTAGTCTTTGTATTTTTATTTTGTTGAAATATTGAGAATTCATATTATTTTCTAGAACCATAAGGTTTCTCTGGTTGCAATGGATCAGCATATTGCATTGTGTGAACAGCAGTGTTTTAAATTGGTCGCATCTCCTCTCCCGACTGGTGGGATACTTGTCTTTTCCTCAGAATGTTGTCTCTGCAATATTCACAAAACACATGTAAAACATATTTGGTTATCTGAGAATTGTGTATTATATCACGTAACCAGTAATTAAACTACTATTTGCAGTACTTAAGAGTATACGAGCAAGTACAAAATAAAAATGTTGAACATGCAAGGATCCTGTAATGCTTTCCAACATGCGTTTGTCCTCACAAGTATTTAATTGGCAGGAATAAGATTTTGTTCCAAGCCACACAATGATATAATGTCACATGTAATGACATCAGGATAAGGAAGGTGCACGTGGCATGTGCTCTTGACATGACGACGCGCTTAAAGGCAGCATCATGTATGGCATACATAATGATTTCATCACCTTTGTTGGAAATCAATTTAGCAATGTATTGACAAGCTTGAGCAACCCTTTGATCAATTTGGCCGGTTTTCACTAGGGTAAGTCCCTAATAGCAACACATTTTAACTAAAAAATTGTATTCATATAGGATTCATCCATAACATAGGTTTTTTTGGGGTTTGATCGCATAAATTGAAATTTGTCGATAAACCCGCTACCACTCAACACAGCTAATTAGTAAGGTTTGTCACGTAAACAGAAACTGGCAATTCGTTACTCGTACAGCACACCGGTGTGTTGGAGAGGAAATGCACAACATTTACAATCTGAGTACGACGTTTCACCAGTAATTACAACTAGCTTCATCAGACAACAGCCAAATTTGTGGAGAAAGCCTCCTGTTTCGTTCCTTAAATAGAGGGATAGATGTGATTATGTCACTTGTGAGCCCTGCACGTGCGAGGGGGGGATTAATGAATGCATATAAATTACAATGGGTATCCATTGCCAGTTGGGTTATGAATATGGTAATCAGCGTTCATTATGCATGGACTTTGTTCTTGTACCTGTATAGGAATGCATTTAAATGATGTATTAAAATGAT